>NC_069128.1:57563553-57869402 GCF_026914265.1 Mya arenaria
TGATGCTTTACTTTTTTATAGAAAAAAGTAAAATATAGTGTCTCATTCATTTGTTGGATAGTAGGAAGATACAAAGTGTACCCTATTCTCTTTTTTATAACTTAAAGTAATCTTAGTCTCCAATTACATTTGTAGGGTCCGTGAACATTAACAGTTTAGCACACCTTAGTATTTGAACTTGCGAGTTTTGTTAACAAATACTTCCCACAGGTGCAAATCACTCTTGACAGCTATTGACATTGCAAATTTTGCCAACCTTAGTATTTGAACTTTCGATTTTTGCTAACAAATACTTCCCACAGGTGCAAATCACTCTTGACAGCTATTGACATTGCATATTCTGCACACCTTAGTATTTGAACTTTCGATTTTTTCGAACAAATACTTCCCACAGGTGCAAAGCACACATAATGGCTATTGACATTGCAACTTTTGCACACCTTAGTATTTGAACTTTCCATTTTCGTTTACAAATACTTCCCACAGGTGCAAATCACTCATTATAGCTATTGACATTGCAAATTGTTGTAGTTGTTCTTTTACCTTTAAATAAAACACTTTTTTGATTTGTATGACTTATAAATCAAAGGAACATATTGTGAATCATCTCAAGTAATTATAACACCTATTTGCCTAATCTGCTTTTATTAGCAGTAAATATATGATCACAGTGAACTTTAATATACGACCCAAGCTAGCTGCATTTTCAACTTCAATCAACCGTGACATTAACACACTGGACCATTCACAGTTCTCCTAAACATTATCATCCTGTGTAACTCAGTACACGTCTTGGCACTGTAGCTTAATAACTAGATCTAACTTGTACACTTTCTGCTACCTCAACAGAAGCAGGGTCGCACGAACCTTTAGTTTTGGTACCATTAGTTACTCCGCCGATCACCTTAGTCAATGGAATAAACGGTTGTCTAAACTAGATCAAAAAGTCACCACTCGACCGCTTTAACATAACCAATGACTTTAGTCACCGAAACCTGCCTTATACACAAGAAGATCACGTTACCAAACGGAATGTAAACGATACTGATTGGATAATGATAAAGGACTGGTGAACAATGATGGAATATGGGTTTAAAAAATGTTTGGTGTTTTTAGTACTATTATTTGTAAAATAAATTACGTCTTCATATTAACCAAAACTTTCTATTTAAAAAAATATATTTATGAATTTCACTTGATCGACTGTCTCTTTGCTACTTTTAATAAGCTTTAAATAGGTCTATGAAGAAATAAAAAATGTCATCCGGTGAAGTCGTGTTTTACTGACCATTCCAAGGCAGTATTCCTATCTGCAGTTGATAAAGCTATTTTGATGCATGTGTGTTCTGTTTGTTGTTGTTGACGATTTGTGTCTCTCGTTCAGTGTATTTTGTTCCCTAACCTTGTGTCTCCAAACAGGGTTTATATTTGAATGTTTGACTACTGGTCTTATCATATTAGATTTCATCGAGTTATTGAACAGTCATAAATTTGGTACATTTCAAATACAATAAATATATGTCGTCTGCGAAAATCAGTCTAATTTAAAAGTGCAATGTTCATTTTTGCTAAATATTGGGACTCATAAGCAGGTAAGCCTTGCTTTCTTTTTAATTATCTCTTGTTTCAAATTGTTCAGATTGCTTAACGTTTTATTACATTTTTCATTCGATTGTTTAAAAAGTGTTTTGATGATCTTGTGAATGCCTCTACATGATTTAAATCGCACTTTCAAAAACCAATATTACTGGCGAGTGTAAGAATGTGCATTTGATGATAATTGTATTCTTTGACAATGCCCTTTCTGTCAGAAATTACACATCTTATATAGTCTATTTCAAGAGTCTACAGATTGTGTTAAATTATAAAGTGACTTAATATGACAATTAAAAAACAAAGCGTCCATGGAAAATTGTATATTCATCATCACAATTGAATAGTCATGTGGCAAAGTTATATTTCATTTTGAGAACTGACTTTGACCTGTATTTCCCCCCGAATCATTACTGAGAAAACGCTATTATATTTCAAGAACAAACAAATTAAAGTATTTCCCTCATTTGATTGACAAAGTAATTTAACTGATATGTTAATGTGAAACATTCTGAATACAATCGTTAAAAGGTTTAGGATTTGATAAGTCGAACATAAGCATTATCACTAGCTTAAAGAAATTAATAACCAGTTTTAGCGGAAATGTTTATACAAAAAACAATACCGTTACGTGGCGGTGAATGTCAAAGAATATGTACAATCGTTTACATAATGGCTTCATTCACGGCTCAGTGTCAACCTGATACCGTTTTCTTAACGGTTATATTAGTAGAATAAATGCATAAGTTTAACGATTCCAGTTTGGGTAAAAATAAATAAATATAACAAACAACCGCAACAAGTCACATCAGTTTCCGGTTTTATCGAATGTCTCTGGTGTATATCTGAGATGTCCTGCAGAAGCCGTTCCTGTAGACCTGTCCTTCTCTATACCATTCAAGCCCTGTCTTGCATACAGTAGCCGTTCTGGCAGGACTGCACTCTGCTACATTCTGGAGTACAAACCCCGCCAACATTTACTCTAAAATTAGAAAAGGACGTTTGCATTTATGTACATGTACATGTACGGGAAGTAAAATGTTGTTTAACATATTTAAGGGACTACTTTCTCGCACAATCTATAACAACTCTTGCGACAGGAACAAGCTTAGCTTATTATTTGTGCTTTGGTACCAAACGTGTTATCTTCAAGAAGTTAATGGAATAGTTTAACGCACATAAGTGAAGAGCAATATAGTGTCCCTTTCCTTATATATCAATACTAGTACACACAATAAGATATACAACATTTGAAATTCTTAAATTTAATATAAAATTAACTCCCTATGACATGATACACTCCTTTTAAGAAGACCTCCTTAGAAAAGAGTATGAAGATTATCATAATAAAAACTGTGTTTCTGTTTAAGCAAGGTATTTTTGCTAAATTAGGTATGAAATTGTACTTTTGTTTGAAGAAATATTTGTTAAAATAAAAACTGACAAACAGAAACAGTGGGATTTAAAATCGTTTTAGTTCATAGTGAAGAGGGCGTGCAAAGTGATTAAGTCAGATGTTTATTTCCAACATCAGTGCTAGACCTTTCTTGAAACGCGCATTTGGCCTTAACAACAAATATGATATTTGCTATTTGATATTTGCTTATGCAAGGTGATGAGTATAATTATAATGTGTACATTAACTATAAGATCAATTGTATCTAACGTACTATAAACGTTCGATAATTTGTCATATGATTAGTTTATTTGATAGCATTTATGTTATAAGTAAGTGTAAGATATAAATGGAGAGAGAGAGAGAGAGAGACAGAGAGAGAGAGAGAGAGAGAGAGAGAGAGAGAGAGAGAGAGAGAGAGACACACACACACACGCACGCACGCACGCACGCACGCACGCACGCAAGCACGCACACACACACACACGCACACACACACACACACACAGAGAGAGAGAGAGGGGGGGGTGTAGTTGTGTGCTCCTTGAGATCTTGGAGTTATCAAATGCCTTTTTGTTCTGTTCTGTGGTATACCAAAGAAATCGTTGTGTAAAATTGTTTACACTCATCAACAATGTCATATTTATTGTTGTAAAGGTTGTTATCACATGGGATCATATGTATTACATTATATAACGATTGTTTACAACCAGATTCACTTAAAACAACTACATGTAGTAATAAAATAATTAGTAATAACAATATTTTTAAACGAAACAACACAGAACGGTGTCTTAAATTTAACTTTTAATTATAAATATCATGGGCCAAACAATACCCATAAAATTTGCACCATCCATCCCAGCAACTTCCTGTGCATCCTAACCAAATGTTACATGTTTTGTCCCGGCACCCCATCGGACATGCTGGAAGGCAGGAGTATCGAAACAGATATGTACGAATTTGAACAGGCTAGGTAACTTTGGAAACTTACACACTCCTTTGGCAGGCACTGGTTGGTCACTGTAGTGTTAGGAGGTCCGAATCGGTGTGTACTATTTCTTATATTATAGCGTACTTTTATCTTTTCTCCGCCCTTACTTAATCCTTAATATTTTATAAAATATGTTCTTACCTTTAATTGAAAACTAATAGAAAGGTAAAACTTGCAAATTATCATTCAGACGAAAGTTTCGTTTGAACAAGTACTCGTTAAATATTTGTCTTGTATGTTTATTCAACGGTTACACGCATTTAGTCTTGAGCATGCCTTACAATAAATTATTTCGTGACTTACTATATCAACCATCGGTCAATAGTTGTTACTCTACGATCTGTCAAAATGTCAGTTAATGTTTAACACTTCGGAGATTTCTTATCCGTAAAATATTATTTCGGATTAACGATTGACTACTGAGCTTGTTTTGTAGATTTTCATATGAATATTTGTATCGGCTATTCTTTCTTTTATCTATGTTTACTAAATACTTTAGACTCTAGTAAACCATGTTTTGAAGAACATTTATAAATAATCAAAAACAGGTTCCTTGCGTATAAAAAATTTCATTGAAACGTTTTTCAAATAGTAAACATTGTTTTAACCATAGCAACAATCATGCAACTTATGCGTTTAATCAAGTTTAAATTAGTTTAAAATGTTTGGAATAACTTACGAGTCTGGAACATGTTCCGTTGAGCGGAGGGTCCAAACGTGCAACATGTTACAACTATCAACACGACCAACTGTACCTAAACATAGACATCAGATGTCAGGTTAAGCTGATAACAAACAACAATATAAATATACAAACACAAAGATAATCATCAAGGTAAGCAGTAATGTAATTAATTTAAACAAACATTATGCCTGTGTTAACATATATATATATTTCGTTTTCACATGCTTTTACTTAAATGTAAACTGTGATATAATAAAATAATATTGAGTTGAGTTGAACAAACATTATGGTCAACGTACAAGTAAAGCTGAGATCTTGCGCGTATAAACAATGAATACGAAAGCACATACATACCAAATACATACTGTTGATCAATAATTATAAAAAGCTATATAGATATTGTACAAATTTTTCACAGGGGAATAATAACTTTAAACTTAAAAAAACATCGACCACATAAAAGAAAACAAACAATTTATTATTAAAGTGGTTTGTTCTACAGTATATGTCACGAACAAACAAACGTAAACGAAAGACCCTGAACGTTTACAGAATAAAGCAGTATAAAGCAGTTCATCTATTTATAAATGTGTTATTTTCAGTAGTCGGTGTTTATTACGGACACTATTATTCCTATCAACAAGTTCAGAATCGACAGAGTGTATGTATATCATTAGTTTACTGTTATAGTCTTGCGTTGCAACTAGTGTCTCCTATAACTCGGATAAACTGAGTGGCAATATATGTTATTGAAATTTTATCATCGAGTGAATATATGCTGTTTTGCTGAAACTTTAATAAATTGTCCAACTATGTAACGAAGACCAGGGTTCAAAATTAAAACAATAACAACACAAAGAATGCATATCACTTAAATACAAATTATGATTAATTGTGTATTACCTTATCCATCACCCTTTTAAATACCAAGGCTGTCTACAACACTAGCTATAGTTTAATTAGATAAGATTACTAGTTCAGTCGTTACACTGTCATAGCGTGCGAGCGGATGTGAACAGTTTTTAATTTACTTTTGCGCAGTACACCTTTTTAGAAAAACAACCAAAATATCTGTAGATGCAATAGTAATCCTTCCTCTAATTAACAAAAGAAAATAAGTACATGTGATAAATTTAGCAGGTTTACTGATGTAAAATATGTTTAGTTGTGCAGTTAAGCACGTACTCAAACTTTTCGCTGTTTACTTCCGTAATTAAAGGAAGAAAAAACTGTTTTTCTTTTTTAGTTTGGTACAAATGAGCAATATTTTAGATTGAAATATGTTTCGAATAGATATAACGAATCGTTAACCTTACAGTAATATGAATTATTCCCCGTAATATTTAATAGTCATTACAATTTGACCCCTTTTGAACACCTCCTTCAGAGTTTACGAGAAAAGAGTTAAGCTATTATTACTTATTTTGCATTATTTCGACAAAAGTTGAGCTAAAGTTTAGAATAAAATATATATACATGATATCTTTACATATGTTATTATAAACTTCAGCTTTTTTCTTAATGAAATAATGCAAAATAAAGTAAAAGATAAGGTGCGTATTGACGTGAATACGCAAGTTAAATCATAGAAAGTGCAATTGTTATAAAAAAAAACGATGAGAAACAAAACGCATTAAAAAAGAAAGAATATTCAATTATTTAAAAAGGGACCAGCAATGAATTAACTTGATAATTGGAAACTTACTTCGGCTTACTCGGCAAAATCGAATCGGTCAATTTTTTTAAACACAGTTTTTTAATAGATAGTGGTTTCCGTTATTAGCCAATCATTTTCTTGAAGCAAGCCGGAAATGACCGATTAACTCGGAGTTTGACAAGATACGCTTTCCATTGGTTAACGAATAAATACGAAGCTGTACGATTATAAACGGATGCAGGCGGAAACTCAAGTGTTCATATGCAAGCTTTCCCGCAAACATGTTATCTTAAATATCTTTGTTTTAATAATCTTATTTATCTTGTAATGTAAACTATACGCTGTACAGCAGCTTTAATCACTCAGTTTCACTCATGTTTAATCATTTAGTTATTACCAGTTACTGTTTCAAATCACACTTATAAAAAACATTGACACCACGCCAAAGGCGATAAGACTACGCATACACTGTCACGTGAGATCTTAAAGGGCCCTCCGACAAATATCTAGAGGCAGATTATAATGATAAACAAGTTATACTTGAAAATCAGATAAAAAGGCATAGTGTATAGTAAAACTTGCAATAAAAGCAAGTATTACATTAAATTAGGTCATTATAATTAATTGTACGCATTATATGATTCAGGTAGAAATAATGTTTAAACTTTAAAAACTTGTATTTCTTAATAGAATCGTATTTTTGTTACAGTAGAATAATAGTCTCTATTTTAAAACTTAAATTGAGGGAAACAAAACACTTATTAATTTCCCTTCCGAAAGTCGACAAAAAACGACTGGTTAGACACAATGGATTTCGTTGTTTTTTCTTCCTTTCTCCATTAAGAGTCACCTGTTTTATACAAGTGTAATGCATTATTATTATTGACAAAATTACCTTAATGTTTGTCTTACTGAATTAATTTCCGTATTTAATGAAATGCAAAACTGTTCTTACAAGCAAAAAAGAATTTAAAAAATACCTTATTCATTGTAAATGCACACATTTTGACTTTTGTTTGCGTCATTTACAAAGATGAATTTTGATTTATATATACGCATATAGTGTTGTTGACCTTTAGTTACATATATTAAGCTATTTTGTCAATTTTAATAAAGAAAATACTTTGTTGTCTTTTTCTGTGATATATTCAAACAAACTTTATAGCAAATGTACATGCTTCAGATTTAAAACTTTCGATAGCATCATTATTACACACTAATACTCATAATGATATTTCTTGTTTTAAAGCTGCACTCTCGAAGATTGACCGATTTGACAACTTTTTATTTTAGTCGTCTTGGAATGAGCCAAATTTTGCGTCAATGTGCAGAACCGGCGATATAAGACTGCTGAAAGACAGATCGTAGTTTTTAATATTTACGCTCGAAATTTGATGTTTTATGGCTCAACGCGTTACAAACACTTATTTTTTTTAAATATTTTCGGCATTTTTCTAACCAATTAAGAATTGTTAGATTGTGAATAATCTTATCAAACTAAATTGAAAGCATAGAAGCCAAAATCAGTTGATTCTGAGACAATAAATAGAAATCATGTCAAATCGGTCAATCTGTGAGAGTGCAGCTTTAAGACTTACGGATAAAGATATTTGCTCTCGATGAATCAGCAACATTCTTTCCAACGAAGTTTACGAAGGGCTCTACTGTAACGTCCTGTTGCAAATTATATGAGCTTCCTGTTTTCTTGACCGCACCCTGGATATAATGCCCCTCACTCCATAAACATCAACACCAATAAAGTAACAGATGTAGTTTATACTAGTAATTTTACCAACTATACTACTATGCAATACTGTTTTCCCATGTACATAATGCTACTTACAATCTTTGTTGTTTAAATGTAAACAATTATTATCCTTAATTTATACACTTTAATGTACTGACCATTTAACAATGGTATGTCAATTAGCGAAAATATGCAAGTGTGGACTGTCCGTATAGACGTGAAAACTAGTTAATGGTATCAATGTTCTGGTATACAGCATTCTGATCCATCTTACTTTTTGTAGGTATTTGCATCAGTATAATAAGAAACAGCCATGGTAAAAAAATCAATACTTAACCTATTTAAAACTATATGCTTTTATATCCTGTTCACCAGTTAATTGTTATGTTTTGTATTGTTTTTTTTTGTCAAGGCCACAGTAACCTTGAAAGCTAAAAGATTGTCCGAGTGATAACTCGACAATGTATGCACCCTTGGCCCTTAAACTTGACCTGGAGATTGGGTATGATCACAAGATGACCCTTATTAATTTTATGAGTCATCAGATCAAAGATCAAGGTTACAGAAACCTTGAACGTTAACTCGACAATTCCTGGACCTATGATCATTCAAACTTGATATGGAGGTTGGGCCAGACGAGAGGATGACAACAATTTATTTTAGGGGTCATCGGATTAAAGGTCGACCTCAATCACAGTGACCTTAAACACGAAAATGATAAACATTCTCCGATTGATCTTTAACAGTACCTTGATCTATGATCATCGAATTTGACATGGGACTTGGCATGACCAGTAGATAACACCTTTTGATTTTAGGAGCCATCGCGTAAAAGGTCAAAGTCACAGTGACCTTGAATGCGAAAAGGTTCTTCGAGTGATAACTCGACAATTCCTGCACCCATGGCCCTCAATCATGGCTTAGGGGTCGGGCCTGACCAAAAGATGACTTTTTTTATAATTTGAGAGTTCATCCGGTCAAAGGTCAAGGTAACAGTTACTCTGCAAGGAAAAAGCTTGTTTTTGTCAGCACCCATGACCCTCACACTTGACATTTAGGTAGGAGTGACAAGTTGATTATGTTTATTGATTTGGAGGTCAAAGAGTGAAATGTCAAGGAAAACTTATATGTTTCATTAAAATTTACGTAAAATTTACTTATTCCCTGCTGCTAGGAGGATACATTGTTATTTGCAAATGTCAGTCATCATCTTAACGTGATTAAAAACTGTACCTACTTTCGTCACACTTTGAATGGTTATAATCTTAAAAATGCCTTAAAGGCATCTTATATCAATGACAAATCTGCTGTCATTTCGGTCATATTTCATTCTCTTGTTTTCTCCTGCTTCTGCAATTGGCATTACTGGGCATGTGAGATACTGTTATTGCATCTTCGATGTTGCCTTAGTTTGCATACATTACACTTCATAGCGTGAATTCTGTCTATGTCTACAATGACAGGAAACAGATGCATGTGAGTTTGGTTTGTGGTCACCAAGCCGGACAAGTGGGTTTTCTCCGGGTTCTCCGGTTTCCCCCACAACGCAAGACCACACTCTCGCGTAAAATCGTGCCAACGAGAGTGATTAATATAATGTTGTAATAACTTGTTTCACAATCGTTGTAAAATAAATATGTTTAAACTAAACAGGAAACAGATGGTCAATTCCCTCAACATGAGACCGAAAGTTCAAAGTCCCAGTTATAGGATGAGGCATAGTCATTCATATTACCATGGAAGCAAACCAGATTATAGTTACTTCTCTTAAAACAAGAACAAAAGTCCAAAGTCCATGTTATGAATATTAGTCTTTGATATAACCCTAGTCAGAAATTAAATTGTGATTTATTCTTTTTACATGGGAGGAAAAGTTTAAAGTCCTAGTTACGGAGAATAGTCATTCCTATTCCTATATTAATTCCTTAATTAACAATGGTTTTAAAACTGATGATAACATTTCCTTACTCTTCACTTGACTAAACCGGAGTCGTTCCCCTTATTCAACTGCCATGAAATGAAAGCTAATTATATATATACGAACACGTAAATTGATGCAAGAGTTTCGTGCTTCTAATCCTGAGACAGTATCGGTCAGATAGACATGATATACCTACTAAAACAAAAGCTTGCAGACAACTTGGCATTTTAAGGCTTCCCGTAAATTGTGCAAATAAGGCCGCTGCCAACGATGTTGGTTAACAACAACATCTCATTGTACAAGTAAAGATTTTGTGTCTTGGATGTTACTCTAAAGTCGTTTGAGCATGGATCAATTACCTTGGCTGTCGTAGCTATAAACTAGATGTGAAAACTCGCCCGTAAATCAAGCAAGGGTACTGCAAACGTAATATTTATGGCTCTCTGATTATGTAAGATAAATATATCAGTTTTTAACTTAAGATTTATGGAATGATACTGCACCCTGTCCCTTTTTGTTTGCATCCTTCCGCAATCATGAAGACCAGCTAGGGCACCATTCTGTACATGTAAATGTATTCCTGTTGTTTGTGGACGTTTGCATTGTTCTTGTTTTTATTCAGAATATTTATACCTCCCACCGTTTCTTTGGCGTTTAAAACCTACATATATAGCCGTCACTGGGTATTCAGTAATTATAATGTTATCAACCTTTTCGATGGTTGAAAAGCGTATTAATTTACGCATTTTGTTTTAACATACGATCGAAAATATAATTTAACAGATACTCAGACGTTTAATAGATACCGGTTCACAAAAAATAACCATGTACATTTTGTTTTGTACGTTCTCTTCTCTGCAACCAGAAAGCTCAATGTTTTTGGTCTGTAATTGTTTGTTTTTGTGTTCTATGTCTGTTGCGTTTACCCCGTGCCATTAAACAGGGTAAATGTTAAAACTTTCGGCTACTGTTTCTGTAGTTTTCCATATAAATTGATATATTTTGGTACGTAGCATCATCAACTAGATGGTTTGAACTAAGCGTGATCAGACCATGGCTCTGCCTCAGAAGTCACGGAGATACGACATATTGATAAAATGCATCAACTAGATAGCCTCTTCTAGCACGTTAACTCATGTCCTTGAATCCTCTGCACCGCACATCGTTGCATATAACTATGTATATATCACTCCTTTCAATAGTTTGCAACATGAACGCACAGAGCTGTTGATATTAGCATCAAACAGATGGCCCATAACAAGCTTGCTCAACGCATGTCTAACCCTGCCCCGCTGCATATTATTTTCAAAGAAAACACATATAGCAAACACTCTTCAGAGCAACTAAGTGAATGCATTTGGTTTATAACATCATCTAGCGGTTTTTGCGCGAATATTTTTCATCATGCCCCATCTGGTTTGGTCTCACACATATATGTATAATTATCAGACTGAAACTTAATACATCATATAAGTTGAAAGTAGGTTATTTAGCCCAAATATATTTGCAGCCAGATGTGTTATGTATAAATAAATAAAACCACCCCTACACGAAATAATTGGGTGTAAATCTTTTTCACTTTAATGCTTAAATATTTGGCCATCATACCTTCAACCGTAAATAAACATTCGTATTGCAAACCTGTTCAAATTATAAGTGTGGATATGTCCATAAGGCACACTGCTCTATACAGACTCAACATACGATACGAATCAAAGCATTTGTATCCGAATACAATTAAGGTTGACTCCATGTGCAGCGTGGCGTGTGACGTCAATCAAGTCTTCAGAGACAAGCCGTGTAGCCATGAATTAACTAAGACCCTGTTTAAAAGAACCAGGCTTAGGCTTAACACACACCAACCGAGAGATACACAACGTACAAATTGTTCAACAAAAACGTACTACACACACATTAAACTATCTCCATTACAACGCGTGTATGCTGAAATGAACATTTTTTTAATAGTTCAATCCGATGTTGAGTCAAGTGTGAGGTTATGCGCATGTAAATTCGGTTAAACACCCTGTAAAGCCGTGTTTCATTTTCACTGGCCGTTCAAAGGCGGTAATCCCATCGTGTATTGATAAAGCTATGTTGAGGCGTGTGTGGTGTATTTGTACGTTTGTGTCCCGCTTTCAATATCGTTAAGGCCCTTGTGCCTCAAAACAGAGCTTATATTTAATTTTGACTATTATTGTAGTTTTCAATGTGTATGACAAACAGTCCGTTTTGTTATTTACTTGGAATGGTCATCTTTTTAATGAGATTAGAAAAAAAACAACACTACTCATATTTTCTGATACATGAGTTATTTTCCTTATATGTGTATTTACAAGTAAAATAGATACTTTTGACACAGCCAGATATCAAAAATTTAGATTGTTTATCAATAATCCAACTTTGTATGTATGTTTCATATTGAATATGTTGATATTTGAACCTATTTATCATATCAAACTAAACAACTTCGGTAGGGGTTTTCTTATTTAAAAGTTACTTTCACCGAATGTCAGGCACGCATGGTTATCATTTTTCATCGTTTCCTTTTATAATAAGCTTAAATAAGAAAGAAAAAAAAGAAAAAATGTGAATAAAAGCCGAGATATTCAGCAATCAGAACCACAATGGCCATCATAGTGCAGAATTCTCAATGAAGGAAGATAAGCCATTACCATAGAACCAGTGTGTACGAACTTTAACATTAAAAAGGAACAACGTATTTTCTTCGGATCAATTGGATTTTGTAGACTTATCCCAATATTTTTTAATTTGCATTATAATTTAAAATTCTCAAGTTGTATTTATTGCCGTGTGTATTTTGTGTTTTCAATACATAACATTAATGACTGTATGAAGTAACTTCTACTCTATCAGAGCGTAATAGATTGTTTATTGATTTAAGTTCTTATTAAACCGTCCCGTACTTTGAAGAAAGTAATCCGTACACTTGTCCTAGAGAACACTTTCCTATACAGAATAAATAAAATTGTGCATTGATAAGGTTGCCCTTTGACTCACACTTGCATTGTAAGTAATTATATGTAATTTTATCATTACAAAAGTAATAACGTATCAGGGACTCGTTTTCGGACATTTATAAAATCAACGTCGTGTTAAAAGGAACAAAGTTCTTGTTTGATTGATAAAAAAGGTTAAAATTGGATTTCTATTGTTATTATTATTTTGAAACGTGACAGAGTATGCTGTTTTGACAAAGCTTATCAGTAACACTATTGAAAATAAAATCATTTAAGGGTTGAATTCACACAACTCTGTTCATATGAGTATGTACCAGTTATTATTAGATATTTTATTAACAAATAAAAGAAACAACTTAAAAGGCGTTGCCAACGATAGCTATGTGAACGATTGCCTTATCAGACCCTTATGGTATGTATTTTCCGACTGCGTTTGTTTCTTTACTCACACTGTCATTTCTTTTTCAAACAACTTCCACCACGGCTAAAGAGCTTTACTGAACTAAATGATTATTTCTTATATAAACAAATGGTATAAGCCTAAATCTAAAAAATCGGAGACAACCAAGAGGGGTTACAACTATTGAGTAATTGGGAAAATTTGGTAAAGAATGTCGTGCAAAAGGCGATAATAATGGTTTTACAGTCGCAGAAGCTTGGACACTTTTGGTCGTTAAAGATCTAACTTTGGAAATTACCAGGCTACATAAACAATGCGAGAATCTAGAGGGGTGCATCTACTTAAAGTATAAAAGTCTTTTAGAGGGACAGAAGAGTATACGCAAGCAGAGACAACAGAAGGCTTCCGAGAACAGCAGCCATTTTTGCCGTTCCACTGCAGTCACCGACTTTCACCGTTAGTAAAAGGACGTTGCTATCACCGTTTGCGTTTGTGCCTGTAATGGCGACAGTGTACATGTCGGTTTTGGCCTTGTCGAGGGTAACACCAGCAGCCGTTGTTACAGCTCCAGAAGTTTGATCAACATCAAAGGTGGCATCTGGAATGAATACATTATTTAAGGCATTCAAAGACACATATATTCGCACACAACAATAACTTCAATGATGTTCTCAAAAAAGTTGTATGTTGTATGTTACGACGACTGATCATCGACGTTTCGTTCTTTGTTGGCGAACATGAAAAGCACCGAGTTCTTTAATCTAAGTGAACGTCAGAAAATGGTGTAATTAAGGCGAAATCATTCTAAATATTAAATAGGTATGATCTTAAATGTATTCTTTACTTAAGGCGGTTTTTCCAGGAATTCACAAGGTAAAACTAAGAAAACGTGAAGAAGTACACTTCTACTACTAGGGTTACAAATAATCTCAAGTCTGACTTCATATTCCAGCGGTAAAACTGCAAATCTTAACTTCATTGTAACTTTCTACCTCTTTGGAAATTTGGAAATTAATAATGACATTTGCTGAAGTTCTATTTGTAAACTATTAAGCCATTTTGTGTTTTCCTAAGAGTACTTTTCTGAGTCTTAGTCTAGACTTTGATTTGAGACCGTTCGTAATAATGGTCAAATTTGTTTTTGTAGTCTTATCCTTTGGATCTATAAAGTATATCATTATTATTGTAGAATCTTTAAGTTAGATATATAAGAAGCTACTAAATTTAATGTAAATCGTACTGTGTAAACAAAAGATAACTATTTTGAAAAAGCGCTTGTCTGCCCTACTGTATAGTTGTTATGTATACTTTTCAGTGGAAGGTCACATTGACCTTGACCTTGTAGTCCTGGGCACAAGCGTTATTCAATTATTAATCGGAAACCATTTTTTTAAACTTAAGTTAACCGCCACCTTTACCTTTGACCTACTGGTCACAAAATTCATAGGGATCGTCTACTAGCCATGACCAACTGGCACAGCAAGTATGAAGTACCTTGTAAAAGCGCTCGTTAGTTTTTGAGCGGAAACCATTTATCCGCGTAGGATCACCGCAAACATGTCGTTTATCGCGAATCTCAAATCAATAGGGGTCATCTACTAATAATGATCAACTCGCATAACGGGTATAAAGTTCTTGAACCGAAAGGATCTTCGGTTATTGAGCGAAAACCTTTTTTCAACTTAAGGTCACGGTACCTTGACCTTCGACCTACTGATCTCAAAATCAACAAAAGGGATCATTTACTTGCCATGTCCAACATGCATACAAAGTATAATGTTTTGGGGTCTTATCGTTAAATATTAATAGAACGGAAACGCAGTGTGACGTTCGGGCTCACGGACTTTCTGACTGACTAACGGACTGACAGAAGGATACAAATAATATGTTTCCTTATTAAGAGGAGACATAACTACAGAGAGAAGCCCAGAAATGGAATATTCCAAAGGAAAGCACCATGTTTAGAGCTTATAATGTTATAGTGTATCTGGATACAATGATACTTTAATGATGGTTTCTTTTCATTGAAAACTTAACCATACATTCGATATCCAGGTCCCCGACCTGTTTAAGCTTAATTTATGGATACGTACCAACATCCGAATACGCTGCGACACCGGTAGCAGAAACGTCACCAACGTATTCTTCTGCAAAAGCGAAAACTATGTTGCATTAACTAGGCAATGCTTAACTTGAAGGAGTAGTTAGCCTTTGCTCGACAGATGTTTTTAAACGGCATCAACATTTCACTGATTACAAATTGGTTTATAACCTGACACGAATTGTCTCATAACAACTTTCACAATTATTTCCTGATAATTAGAATGAAATGATTAAGTATGATTTTGTTTCAATTTGCATATTGTTAAAACGTTCAAATCGTTTTGTTTTCTTACCGGGGGTTACAAACTAGGTGATTTGATTCACTAAAAAGATAAAATTAAGAATGACACTTACTATACTTGAATCTAAAAGAAGTAAGTAAGTATATGCCAGTAGTCGTGGAAAATATTACCAATATTGTTTTAAACGACGTAGCATTCATTTTTTCTTAAATAATAGACATATTTTGAACCATGGTTTTTTTTTAAATGCATATATATTTAGTATATGCTTACATTTCTACGTCTTAATAAACAGCTAATTTCGAACCGCTGTTTTCTGTTAACGTTCCGTGTAAACGGTTTGAACTGTGGGTCCATGTCAATGTTAATAGTTTTCCTTCAAACATTTTTACCCCACATTCAATTCTACTGAGACAGTCTTAATCTGGACGTCTGGTTGATATATAACATACGTTAAGACTGTGTTGTTTCATATATACGAAGATATGACATCTTGGACTAATTTATACACATGAAAACAGTCAATTCGCTTAGAACAACGGAGAAGTTGTACGTATTTTCAATTGTTTTAATAATGTATTAAGTCGAATACCAAATATAAACAAAAATAACATACACATACGTTAGAACAACAGTCACAGGAATAAATATTTTGATAATTTACACAAAAAAAATATTATTCCAATTTCAACAAATAGTTCTTTTATTTCATAACGTTAATCCAATGAAAATACACTTCATTTCTATGTTTCTATGTTTGATCCCTTTTAGGAATAAAAATGTTCAAACCTAAATTAAGCGAAGTTCACGATTTCTGCTAAAAAAAACCCATCATATTGCAATAACTACGTTATGAAAATGTACAAAACTATTAATAGAAATTGGTATGTGATAGAATAATAAAATTCGACGACAAAATTATAAACAATGCCTTATTGGTAAACTTTAAATCACCATGGCAATGCATACCCGGTGCTGTCCAATTAAATGATTTTATCATGACAATCCTGGACACTAAACGGGGATTTAGAAGATATATTGATCAATCTGACGGACTGATAACATGTCAGATCATTTGGATGATTGAAATTTAAATAATCCATTTTTGAACAAAAAGGATGAATAACCTTTTGACGTGTGTTTTGACGTCATTGATAATTGAATTTTACAGTATATAAAAATGCTTTAGAGACAAATATACAAAAAGCATTTGTACATATATTTCAGGTGTGTTGTTAAGAGAGATTGTTCAGTAAAATTGGTAAATCCGGATTTATAAACCAGTATTTATGTGTTCATGGTTTAATTTCTAATTTTGTCAAACATATGCATAGCGCTAATTACGTTTAAGGGGTTCAACTCTAAAACTATTTTTGTTTAATTAAATGAACAACAATCGTGTGCCGGACCATTTGTGTACAATGTTACGTCCAATTTCAGTTAAAATGAAGAACAAGTCAAGACACTGCAGTACATGTACATGTATTTATATCTTACATTTGGTGAATTATTTTACATATTTTTATCACCAAAAATGCCTTTTAAATTATGTACTAATTACATGGTGACGCAACGCATTACAGCTTAATATTAAAGGTTCTTGAGATATGTAAAATCTAGCTAATTTGTGAGTTGGACTCCAAACCTTTAAAATAGAAGTTAGTACCTACCTGGACCTAAACCATCTTTCACGCATATCTCTTTTGTAGTTTCAGTAAATGGACCAACATTGGCAATAGGCATGGTAACCGTGGCTGTTCCAATTTCAGTGGTTGTGGTAGTATCATCTGTTTCAGTAAATGGTCCACCATTGACAATAGGCATGGTAACCGTAGTTGTTCCGATTTCAGTGGTTGTGGTAGTATCATCTGTTTCAGTAAATGGTCCACCATTGACAATAGGCATGGTAACCGTACTTGTTCCGATTTCAGTGGTTGTGGTAGTATCATCTGTTTCAGTAAATGGTCCACCATTGACAATAGGAATGGTAACCGTAGTTGTTCCGATTTCAGTGGTTGTGGTAGTATCATCTGTTTCAGTAAATGGTCCACCATTGACAATAGGCATGGTAACCGTAGTTGTTCCGATTTCAGTGGTTGTGGTAGTATCATCTGTTTCAGTAAATGGTCCACCATTGACAATAGGCATGGTAACCGTAGTTGTTCCGATTTCAGTGGTTGTGGTAGTATCATCTGTTTCAGTAAATGGTCCACCATTGACAATAGGCATGGTAACCGTACTTGTTCCGATTTCAGTGGTTGTGGTAGTATCATCTGTTTCAGTAAATGGTCCACCATTGACAATAGGCATGGTAACCATAGTTGTTCCGATTTCAGTGGTTGTGGTAGTATCATCTGTTTCAGTAAATGGTCCACCATTGACAATAGGCATGGTAACCGTGGTTGTTCCGATTTCAGTGGTTGTGGTAGTATCATCTCTTTCAGTAAATGGTCCACCATTGACAATAGGCATGGTAACCGTAGTTGTTCCGATCTCTTTAGTTGTGGTTGTATCATCTGCAGGTCTGAAATTAGTGCATTTTTATCGGAGCGTTTATTGTCATTTGTAAATTCAATAATTAGAATGGTGCTCCCAAAAACTCCAGGATTTAAATGAACGACCTAATTATGAATCGAGCACCTAAAAGGGAAGCTGAGTTCATCAATTATTCATGATGAGATTGCATTTCGTCAACTTTCGCATGCAAAATTTAAAACATATATACAGTAAGTATGATTATTATTTTCAATTAATAGTTTTTTTACTCGTATTTAACAAATTGTGTCGGAGCTACTTCTTGTTTTAGATTTTAGTATGTCAAGCGCTCACAAAATCAAGTACATATATGTTTATTGTCTTTTATTAAAGAGAAAGATAGAATATATTTTAGATGTTATATGTTGCCACGATATTTTTAAAAGGAGTCAGTATCCCGGACAAAAGAAATATTTATGTATATGACCATTATTATACCGATCATAGTAGTCGTAGGTGGCTGGTTCTTCGGTAACGTAGTAGTAGTAGTAGTAGTAGTAGTAGTAATTGCCATTTGCAATTTGGGCTTTACCACCCGCAGTAATGGCGGCAATAACCAAGGCTGCGCTTCCGGTAACCATGTATCGTGTCACTGAGTAGGCATCTGCGGTCACTGTAAGTCAAACAAATGTTTTTCTCATAGCGGAGTCCAAGGACAGTCGTGCAACTTGTATTATTGAACCAACAGCCTATTATTGAACCACTACCGTCTATAATTGTTTCACAGCTCCCTGTTTGTTTTAAAAATTACCCTTAATGATTGTATCACTGCCTCCTGTTATAATTATATAACAAGCATTTTCAGTGAAAAGATATCCCCCGCCAACGATTACTTGTTTGTGCTTGATGGCTTGTTTGTGCTTGAAGGTTAAAAAAAATCTCAGAACGAATAAGATAAGCACATTGGTTTATCCCTCTCCGAGCCAAATTATAAAATATCGACCGGGACTACTTTATGATAATTTTTTTTAACGAAATAAATCAGAGGGATGATTAAATAAAACTGTCTTTTCCGAAACTGCTTACTCGGAAACATCAATCATTGCAAAATAGTACTCAATAGTTGAGATAAAAATGTAGCCGTAGAAATTCACCGAAGAAGTTCATTGCAGGATGTTGGTTCATATTACATTCAAGTTTCATTAAATTCTAGCAGCTAGTTACTGAGAAACGGCTGCAAACAATGATTTTTTAATAAATCAAGGGCAATAACTCTAAGGAAAATTGACCAATCCAAAAAAAAAATTGACATGCATCGTCACAGTATGTTGGTTCTTATTTATTCCAAGTGTCATGAAATTCTACCAGCTAGCTGCATAGAAAAGGCTGCAAACATGGATCTTTTAATAAATCAAGGGCAAATAACTCATATAGAAATTACACAATCCAAAATATAAATAAACAGGCATCATCGCAGTATGTTGGTTCATATTTATTTCAAGTTTCAACAATTTCTACCAAGTAGTTACTGAGAAATGGCTGTAAATCAGAGTTTTTCAAAAAATCAAGGGCAATTACTCCAAGTACAATTGACCAATCCAAAATAAAATAAAATAAACAGGCATCATCCCAGTATAGTAATTCATATTTATTTTAAGTTTCATGAAATTCTGCCAGCTAGTGACTGAGAAATGGCTGTGAATGTGCATTTTTCAAAAAAATCAAGGGCAATAACTCCAAGGACAATTGACCAATCGAATTATTTTGGGACGGGCATCATTCCAGTATAGTGGTTCATATTTATTTTAAGTTTCATGAAATTCTAACGGAAGCAAAGACGAACGGACGGACGGAAGGACGGACGGACAACGCCATTTCAATATCCCCCTCCCTATTTCATAGGCGGGGTATAATAATTTCCGACAAATGGTATTTTTAAGTTTTCTACCAGTTTATTATTAAAACATATTTGTTTGAAAATAGAAGTTCAATTGAAAGGGTTCTTAAAATTTGAATCGGGATGAGTTCGTATCTTTCTTATTCATATTTTGTGTGTCGTGCCAAAACGAAGGTATTCTTTTATAAGTTTACAAGATAACATTCTACCAGGTATAAAAGCCGAACATTAAAGAATTGGTGGCTTTACAATAATAACCTATTTACCATACTTAAAATACTTTGAACAAAGTCAAAGAAAATAATATGTACAACTTTAAAACATCAAAAGCAGAACTTAAAAAATAAAAATGCGTTGCATTGGAATAAATGGTTAGCGCAAGTGCAATCTTAAAGTGTTCACTGGGCACTGGGTAACATTTATATATTGTTGGGTAAATAACATGCCATATATTATGTTTTTAAACACAAACAAGAATAATGTATGTAAATTTTTGACTTTTTTCCTAAAAAGAAGTTTGAGTAGTGTTTGACCTCTTACTACAAAACATCATCAAACGAACGTAAGGCAAATAGGAAGGAAACGGAGGTGACTACTACGAGTAACATGCTGTGTGCTTATGGATGCATGTTTTTCCAAATTTAAGACCATTGGCTAATTTTTATATTAATGTTTTGAAGCTAACTGGTTTGTTATTTAGAATCACTCATTGTTAATGGAACATCTATTTGATCTACTGTTTTGTTTACTTTTATGCGGGGTATTGCTAGTACTCCTTCGCCGGGTATCAGTCACATTATCGAATACATAGACGTAAGGTTCAGTAACTATTCTATTTTATAAAAAAGAAACACTTTTCTCTGTTCTTGCCTAATGTTTAGTACACACGTGTTAATTTCTTCTAATATATGGGTGTTGGGGCTCGTGAAATATCTAAAATCATTGTTATTTTGGGTGCAAATCTGTCACTTGACTGTTAAACAGGTAGAACATTTATATCGTGGTCAACTTAAGAGCATATTAAACGTCCCAAAAATATGATATTCTACCAATTTGACAGTCCATCAATACAATGTTTACATTTAAAACCGTATTCTTTTAGAAAAGAATTATCAGGTTTTTGAAGTTATAGGTGAAAATTATAAAAGTCCATGGATGTTTACAAGAACCTTACTGCTTTCTAGCATGGTTTTATCTAATATTAGGTATACGATGAAAATTATTAAAATTTAGATGAAATAGCCAAAAAAGTTTAAACAGAAATCCAAACGTTATTTCGGATGAATAAATAATTAAATTATTAAAAGATAATAATACAGACAGTTACATGTTTTTTTCCGCAAAGTCCTGACTTTCAGCTCTCAAACTGTTTATCTTTTGGACTACCTATTTTGTTGCGGATTAGCGACATACGAAATGATAAATGAAAGTTGTTAATTCGACGTAGAACCTTTATTCCGCTTTCACTCTTTATGTATCTTTGAAATAATACAAACCTCCTCCTCTCTGTACATTTGTTTCTGACTAATTTTGGCAGTATTCCGAATGGCGGGATTAGGTATGTTGGACTTAATATAGATATATATACATATACCAAATTGATTTCAAACTCAAAATCTTCAAAATCAACCATGAATAAATGAAATAGCAAAATTCTTTTTTACAAATAAATCGGCAATATTGCACTTTTTTCTAACTAACATTTACAAAACATTTATTAGATACACCCCTAATGTTTTCTTTGACAGAAAAGGAGCAATACTATGGTGTCCGGCTACCAATATCGTACCAAAGCCGCTCAGCACTTCAATTTTCTTAGCAAAGAAGCAAGGAAGTCTGTGCGGACTTACCTTAGTTGCAAAGTTATTTCCCCGTCAAAGGAGATAATCGCCTTTGCCGTTGTTTCATACGGGGCTTATCAGTGATAAAGCCGTGTATTAATAAACTTTATGTTCATATTTTATTATATGCTCTTATATAAGAGTAAAAGTCTATAAAGCCATGTTCATTTAAATATACATAACGAGAGCCTAGTCCACAATCCTGACATGATTTCGATTTCAGTGACTGAAAGAAAACTGTTAAAATAAATGATCGTAAAATTTGAAAAGAAAACATAGTTCAAGAAGAGAATCATTGATTTTTGATTACGCATACAAGAAAGTAATTTGCAAAACTCGGTTTCGTCGTATTACGGCGCTTAATCTTGATGATTATTAAATTGCTTTAATATGTTATGGTTCAGTCTGGTATTGCTTTCGAGTATTGCTGTATGTTGAAGACTTTCGAGTGTTGATGGGGGGTCAAGATTTTCCAGTGTTTGGGGGAGGTCCAGGCTTTCGGTTGTTGGCTGGGGTAAAGGTCTTTGATTGCTTAAAAAGTTTGATCGTGCATCTTAAGAATAATATTGTTATAAAAAAGCAGATAACTGAATTGTTAGTGCATTTTATAAAAGAAATTGATTAGCTAAAGATAC
Organism: Mya arenaria; assembly: GCF_026914265.1. Lineage (NCBI taxonomy): Eukaryota > Metazoa > Mollusca > Bivalvia > Myida > Myidae > Mya > Mya arenaria. The sequence goes on from NC_069128.1 coordinate 57,586,121, forward strand.
TATTGCCCACAATAAAAACCTCGCTTTTTATTGTTATCATTTATGAACCTATACTGCTATCAATGCATATTGACCCATGCATTAAGGTTTTGATAAATGGTGTGTGGTTCATGAACTGTGTCTACGGACAGCGTGTGATTCATGGTCTGTGTTCAAGGACAGTGTGTGTTTAATGAACTGTGTTTGGTTCATTTACAATGTGTTCATGAACTCTGAATGGTTATTTTATAAACTATTTCATGAATGGAAATTGTTCATGAACTAATCGTGAGTTCATACATGAACAACCATGTTTATATTTTCAATATTTATCAATTATATTTAAGTTCCATAAAATGGTAAAATACATATTCAAAAAATACATTTTTGATTTGATGACTCAGTTTAAGATATTTCATAAATCCGGAGTATTTTGAAGTATTCAGTTCATTAAAATGTATTTGTTATTCCAATTCAGTTTCTTTATATGCACCTTTAAAAAAAACATGTATAATTTCATTTCAAACAATTTCTGATTTATTTTAACTAAAAACTGTTAACTTGAAGAAAAAAAAAACAATTGCCTGTCAACGTCAAAATTATTGTTTGAATTTTTTTTTATTATTAACATAAATATAACAGTATTTTACAGCTATTTAACATACCAGATCTTTGAAATCCACAAAACAACACAGCGTAAAATAAAATTTCCCGAAGCATCGTGGCCGATTAGATCGCTTTCTATAGCAGCAAGAACACTATCATTTGAGCCGGCTGTCTTACATAAACCTTATTATTAATTTCGTTGTTGACATTTCAAACAGATGAACCCTTGGCTAGACATAGACTTGAATAGTAAAGTAATTTCTTCAAATGGTATCAATGGCCTACCACTTTAATTTGCAGACGACATCAACAAATGAAAAGTAGTCCCTGACCGTTTTTAAATGATCAAAAGTAAACCAACGAATTTAAAAACGCAGATAAACATGGCCCTTTCAACGCTTTGAATAGGTGCGCTAAATCATGTAATTTTCATTTATTTACATATTCATCATGTCACTTGTTTCTTTGTTAAGAAATCGCTTGTAAATGTAATTAAGTCTATCCCTGTGACCTGGATGTTAATAGACAACTGCAATACAAGGAGTTTGCATTCAAAATATCAAGCATCGATGTGTTTGTTCAACGCATAATAAATTATAGGAAAGATTTAATGACAATAAATATAATAACAGAGCCCGTTTAGAGACGTTAGTTATTATAAAATCAATTACGATAACAAACAAATATATACCAACGCTAAACAGCCTTTTTCCTATATAGATGACTTTGCAAGGACAGTTGATTAACAACAGAATAAAACGAGGTGGTTAAAATACTTGTGTAAGGAGTAGATAACGAAGGTCAACATAAGCCTTAGCAATAGATTTATTAATGCAAGCATGAAGTGGGCCGTGATATAAGATCTGGGTCTTAGGACGATTAAGTTACTTTTTAAATACGTTTATTTCAATAATGTTCAAATCTAATTTGTGTCGATATAAACAAAATGCTTATTCTTACATGATTGTCCTTTAACGGTGCACAATATTGGTTGATGTATTTTTTTTCGATTATAATTCATTATTATTTTTAACTCATTTGACTTGAATGACTAAAACAAAACAAATACTTTTGATTTTTGTTACATACAGTAGCGATATTTTAGCGCGTTTCTGACAGAGGATTACGTGGCCTCGTTATTAACTTACGAAAAACATTTATAGAGACAAACATTTTTATATGTACACACATTGTATATTTCTTTTTATTATTATACCGTAAGAAAGATCTCGGTCAAAAGATACACAAACTGCCATCACTTAAGTCAACTTCCGGTTTGGGGCTTGATCCCGTACTCGCGGGCCTGTTACTTATATAGTGAAGTCACAATGCGTCGGGTATGAACTAGGCTAGCGGTATATCGTTCATATGGATCGTTTAAGCGGTTTAAAAGATATGGCAATTTCCCCTCCTATCCTTTACAATCGGAAACGGAGACAACTGTTCGTCGGGAACTTTGTTATGCAACAGTTAAGGGTTCGTTACCACCGAGAAACCTTCAGTGGTATCTTTCTCCTGTGTGTCCTCTGGTTCCAATTAATAGCAGCTTTGGATCTGAAAGTCAAAAACGTTTGACTTGCGTGATTTTCAAGGAAACAAACAGGCAAGGTATCATCATTGTCGCTGTCTTTAGCGTGGTCCTTGTACAATAACTTTAATCTAGCACATAATACAAAAACGCCTATAAATAAAACTTAGTACTCATGTTTTAGAGGCAATATTTATGCGAAAAACTACTGAAACAAGCTCAGTAGCAAAAAGTTTAAACATAAACCAAGGCTAATAACTCGAAATTCAATCCTCGTTGTGTCTTGTTCCTGTTTAGTAACTTGGAGAAACGGACGATGGCGTGAAGTGCAAGTTATAAAATGAAGACTTTCTTAATTACTTTAAAACATATGGCATAGTGTTTCTCTGTGAAACTTGTATACAAAGACCAAAACACTTAACCATAGAAGTAAACGTATATGATAGTGAACATTCATTTGGCCGAAATTCTGAACATTAGAAGATAAGGACGATAAAGCGGAAATATTTCACTTTACTTATAGAAAATCTCTTAAAGATCGAATAACCGTGGTTGATAAAATGCACACGGGATTCTCCAGGTTAAGCTATATGAAAATAATGCTGTATTTTGTCACACTACAGATGTTTATATTTGCAATGCCTATTGACCACTTAATAACACTAATTGTTTTAGATTAAATAACGAGGCTTTTCACTTTTTTTTAACAAAAGACTCAGATATTGTTAAATATGAAACTCAGGATATACTTTTAAGTGGCGATTTTAAACGCCGCACTTCAAATAATAACAATTTCATTTTGTTTGACAAATATTTACACTAGAACAGACCATTTATTAACAAACAAGGTAGTTATTCACGTCGATGAAGTTTATAATGTCACTGATGCGTGTAGGACAATCTATCGATTGAGGCGAATTTTGCTACCCTGTTTATAACAAAGTAACGATTGATAAACTGAATGTCAATATTTAAGTTTAACGTGATGATTTCATAACAATTCATTACCTTTCTTTAGATGGAGATTTTCCTAGTTTACCACCATATGGTAATTATATTGCAAAGCTAATTAAGATTCGCTGGAATATCATATTTTAAGGGAAACTTTGTCAATATTTGTTAATGGTCATTCTATTTTCAGATCTAAGTACAGAGTAGTCTTAAATCGCTGATAGCTAAAAGTATAGCTTATCTTGTGTTGATTAAACAACAAAAAAACATCTCTCATATATTGTTTACATATAATACAAATCAATACACATACATTAAGGAGGTAATGGTATTACAACAAGAGATGTTTGTCAAACATTATGCCATCACCCCCTCCCCCCATGAGCGCCATATTGTCAGGAATATTTGGACAATTAAATGAAATATGCTTGGACCGAGATGAACGCTGATTTGTCAATGACATTGGATCCCTTTGAGGCAGTTTTAAGATTATGACCATTTTAAGTGAGGATACTAGGTATAGTTTTTAATCATGCTCAGATTATAACTGATATTTGAAGATAAACATGTATCCTCTTACCGACATAGAATACGTAAATATAGCGTAAATATCAGCTTGATTCTCATATATGTAAGTTTCTGTGAAAAACAATACGTCTGAAATGACGCTGATTGGGTCTGCTACAACATCTGGAAAGTGCAGTCGCAATTATCTTGCATTGAGAAGTGCAACTTATATGTCTCACATGGTTATGGTTCCTGTAAACCTCGGAAAGGGCTTCCCAATGGCATTGTCTGTTGAAGTATTGTCATCTCTTTTTTAACAGAAGAGCTTTGTGTGATTTTCTTCACATCAAATTGTAGGATCTGTAAGCGCAGGAGTGTTCTACAGCGACTCAGTGAAACGTATGCAGGACCACCACTGAACTTGTGTTGAAAGGACAACACCGTGATTTCATTAGAATCAGGATAAAGTATAGCAAAGTTTGGATCAGCTTCATATCCTTCTTCAATAAGATCAGCTTCAGTGTGTTCGGTTTCAGGTGCTCATCCCAGGCATGTCGTGGAGGACCATGTTCTGGTAACTGAGATATTGCTTCCTGTACTAGCTTTTCATTTTTCATTATGATTTTAAATCTATTTTGTATGTTCTCCTTTTTAGATTCATAATTATCTGCATATGTACCAAAACCTCCTAATAAGTCTTTTTCTTCATCTGTCCATGGCAAAAAAGAAGCATTCGGTTGTAAGAGTATAATTCTGGGTCCCTAGACTGTGAGCACTAATGGTACCTAATCACAGCTGGTGATAAACGTTTCTTCATTATTCCATAACCATTTAAAGTAACAAAAATTGGATTGTCTATCTGTATGTCTTTCTTCACTTCATTTTGTTTGTGTGTTTCACTATTGAGTTGAGTATCTAATTGTTTGTCAAGCATCTGAGCTGGCCTGAGATCAAAACTATTGCTAGAACTGTTACATGTATTAAGGTCTGCATATTGAACATGCAGGTTGTCAGGTTCGTAACCAATATTGTTGTCTGACTCACACGTGCATGTAAAAACAGGACTCTGGACGTTCTTCTGTTTGATTTTTACAATATTCACAACGATGCGTTTCTGGTAGGATCTGACTCAGCAAAAGTATGGCCATTGTCATCTTTTTTTTCCGCCTTTGCTCTGCACATCATACCACATAGCAAACTACGCTAGGCAGATGTCATTGATTTGTGATGGTCTGGCGGAGTAGCGATCAATTATGTTGGCAGAAAATACATTTTCGTCATCCTCTTTCATGGCATTTAACTGTTCGTTTGGTTTGAGAATTCGTATTCTGTTCTCAGGCAGTACATATGGGATCCAGACAGTAGTAAAATTAGAGACATATAGAGGGAGACCCAGAATTATGTAAGCTGCCTCCTGTGGACTTACATTTCTTGCATTAGAAAAGGCAAAAGCAACCTTTTTCATTTGCTCATTTATTTGCAGATTTTGAATTTCTTTACTTACAGCCTGAAGGACAGTTCCAACTTCTCTTTCATCTTTAGTGATGTAACTTGTGATGCATGCTTTAGCTGCATATGGGCTAGTGACATACTGCTAGTCTGTATTTTCCTTCCATAATCTCAGGATGTTTGGATTGTAATTGTTGATACAGGTTTCGGATTGATCACGTTTCAAGAAGATTTTTGGAGATTTTGCAGCATATTAAAGTGCTTCATCACTGATTGTACATTTCACAAGAAGGTCTTTGACACTTAAACTGTCATTATCACAGTCATCTTCTTGAAGACATTCTTTGACTTTGGTAAGTATTTCTATAGCAGCCCTTCTTTTTCTATCTCCATTTTCATCAGGTTCTGACCGTGACAGAATTGTAATTTCTGAAACTGGCTTAGGAAAATTAAATCCACAAGTACCACCTCGTTTTGTACAAGTTGCTGTATGGTTGTGTGTCTGAACATTTCTGACAAGGTTGGCCAGTTTTTTATCATCTCTAGGCAGATTAGCTTGGATGTATAAATCAACAAAGAGGCAAATATTTTCACTTGAATCATTTGGTTGAGGAGCATCTTCTACCCAGAGTATAGCAAGACCATGGGGAGATCCATGTTGTTGAAATTATATACGATAGTATCAGTATAAGTATATTGTGACTTTTGCAAGAGGCCTGGCAGGTGACAGACTAACATATGTGAACAAACTTTGTACTCTGTGGTGGAAATGTCTGGCAGCTGTTGTAGGATTTGATTTTAATAAAGTACACCTTCCCATGTCATGTCATGTATTTCCTCTGAGGAAAGGGTTCTTCTTGTTGCTTGGCAAGAACCATCAATGTATCCTCCCATCACATATCAGCAGCTGATAAGAGTCAGGAACCAGGTGAATATCTTGAACTGCTTTATTGCGGCCTATAGTTCGTACATGACCTTCTGCCAATATGATGGGCTGCCTCTTATAGGTCTTAGAAATCTATAGGCATTATCTTTAGTCAACAATGGGCGTATGCGGTCAGTATTGTTGAAGAAAGCTGCATTGTAATTTTCACCATTTTGGCTTGCTCTTGATATCCTAAGTGCAATTGACGTGGAGGACAGAATCTGATTCAACTCAGTTATAAACTGTGCTTCAAACAGGAACATGTATTCAATGTTTGAAGCAAAGTGACCACCTTTCTCCAGTATTCGTCTTTGGAAGTATTTTTAACAGACAACTTCACCGGCCTTTGGTAAGTATATCCAAATTTTCCACATGGAAACAGTGTAGGGAAGCTGAGCTCTTCAAAATTCTTATCACTGAATATCGCAAGTGGTTCCTTTTTTTCACCTGGAGCAATGGAAAGTATTCTACTTGCATCAATCGACATGTCAGTTGGCTGTACACATGTTTCAAATTGTACATTCTGTGATGGATCATTAGAAATAGGTACTATTTCCTCGGTCTCAAATTCATCCAGCTGTCCTCTTCTGATACATTTTTGCCACGTTCTTTTTCCGAATGTGTTCTTTAAACAGAATTGTCAATAACATTAGTGTCTCTTGTATTCCCTATTAATTCATTCCAAGTATCTCTATCATCTACTACACATTCAGCTTACCATTCAGGGTTTATGCGCACATTACTGTACAATACATTGTTTTGTATTAGCCACTTTAGTCCACTTCTTACTTTGTCAGGTCTTATGTACTGAAAGGAATAATGACCTTTGTTCTGAACTTTCCGCTTCAATTTCAAAGGAATAAATCCAGCTTCTGAAAGTGTTCGAGGTAAGATTTCCGCAATTGTGTCAACCTCTACTGGAATATAGACAACTGCTCCTTTCATTGCACTTTGTCTCCCTTTTGGTAATTCTAACATCTTCATGAATGGATATCGTTGTGATAACAATCGTTCTTCTAAAGTTGACAGTTGCCGCAACAGGTATAGATGGTAAGTTCAAGTTGTTGGCATCTAACTGTGGAGGCATTTTATTTCCTCTTATATAACGCAAACATGTTTGACACAACCATTCTTTGTTTTCAGCAGAAACCCTGTGAGATAAACATTTAGTAAGTAGTTGATCACTTGCTTTAAAAGATACATTGTCAACATATACAACTGAACGTTTTTACAACATTCTACTGCAGGAAGAAGAAACTTGCTTGATGCCTTATGCATATCATAATCTTTCTTTCTATGGATGTGCTTTTCTTTTGCACGTTTTTGTGTAGCTGCTGTTATGTCTGAGAGCCTTTGCTTTTCACTAATTTTACTTAGCTTTTTGGCACGTTTTTCTCAAACTTTTGTGTTTCGGATTGTCTTAGCTTTTCATTAACCTTACTCTGCTCTTTAGCACGTCTTTCACGAGCTTTTGTGATGTCGGATTGTCTTAACTTTTTTGTAACCTTACTTTGCTCTTTGGCAGGTATTACAGGACACCGATCAAAGCTATGAAATTGTGTTGAAATTCAACCAGTAGTATAATATAAAGCCAGGACAAACATCAATTTGCCGTGTGTATGTATATATCTTTATATATATAATGATTAAGAACACCAAAGCATTTTTCAATACGTGTATAGTACCTCATTCCGTTTTCGAGGCCTGTTTTGCTTCCCTCTGTCGCTGTATAGAACGCTTTTTTGTCCTAGGTATTATTCAAGTACCCTGAGATGTCAACCTGAAATGTTTATTTCAACTTTATTATAACATACATAATGTGGTGTGATAGCATAGTATAGCATGCAATACAGGTTTGGTGGAATATTAATACATGCAGTAAAGTGGTATGATATTGCATTGGATTGGGTAGATCAGGCCTGGGGTTTGCACCCCAGAAAGAACGAATCACCCGTCTAGATGGTGGGTCCCCTCACACTAGAAAAAATGTAAACAAACAAAATGTAAACAAATAGTGTAACAAGTTTTGATTGGTTCACGTGACCATGTAAACAAGATTTGATTGGTGATCACACCTTGACCAAGCGGCCATCTTGAAAATAGTCCACTAGTTTTCATAACTGCTTCAGAAGTCTTACTGATAAGACGTGTTTTACAAACCGGAAATTTTATTGGATTTTACATTTTAAAATACATTTGGGAAATAAGTGTACAGTGTTATAGTGATATTGGACTTATAGTGAAGTGAAAAAGGATTTAAATAGTGATAAACTTGGATTAGCAGCAACAAAGAGCAAGGTATGTCTACTACTGATACTGCTCAATCTACTTTATCTAATAGTACTACTGGTAGTGGCTCAGGGGGACAACACCCCGGAAAGATAGCCCAACAACATGCCACAAGTAGTTATACTAAAACATATACCAAAAAATTAATACATTATGTATCAAATAATATGGACTTTGACAGAACTATGAAACTATTAATGAATGAAAAAACGTCCATCTTATGGGACGGGGGTTGGCAATATGTACCATATGACACATGTAGGGCATCAATGACCCCCAGAGACTGGTTTGACGGGTGGCAGAACGCACGTAGTTTTAGAATATTAAAACACGAAGTAGACATAGAAAATTACCAACCCACACAAGAATCGGCCAAAGAAACAGCAGTAGGCACACAAATAATCAATCAATTTGTACAAGAGCCACTGTTATGGATAGGTACCGACCCCTTACGTATAATAGGACTGAGACAAATAAGATCAAGGACAATAGGGGAGGACCTCTACGAACCAAACAACAGACTAATGGCCCCATACCCCACATCACAAGACAATGGTATGCTCACGCTGTGTCATAGACTTAGGTGCAGAATTTTATAGAAGCATGACCGAAGGTTACACACCATCAGAATTCAGAGACAACATAATAAACGACCTCAACGGACTACTGGACATAAAAATGATCAAACCAGGCGGTTCTTACCACCATGAAACACAGTACGAATGCGCAAAATGCAGATGGTACCCCATAGGTAAATTTGACACCACAGACCTCTTTGACGTACCATTTGCAAACAGTTTCCTTGCACGAGAAGCACCCACCACCACAGGAGACATAGAATGTAACTATTCAACACTAGTAAATCACAACTTTCTAGACGAAACACTCCCACTGTTACTAAAAATAGGACCACATTGGGGCCCCACAGGGGGTATCGACATAACTGTACAAATCATGGTAACATACAAAAGTACCATAGAATTTAGCAGCAAACACCAAATAGGATCACACAGTATGCACCTAGGGGACATAACACGAAACCTCATATCAGACGACGCATGGAAAATGTGTGAAATACCAGAGTCACATTACAACTTTAACAGACCACGAACACTAACAATGTACAAAGTGGGACTATCATATGACCACGAAAAGAAAAACGTAGACTTTGACGATAAATTCCGACGTACGAGACAACCAAGACATGAACAAACAATGGAAACACAGGTGGCCGACTTAACAAAAGACAATGCAGCATTTGACCCCATAACTGCAAGTACACCTACAAAAGACAAAGACCCAGAAGGAACGGTCCTTGACATAGATACAGACACATACAAATACGCGTATGACAAAGATAACACCCGCAAAAAGACGTCATTCACTTACAGATCACAACCCTATCCAAAACCAGGGACAGGGACAGGCAAGTTTAGAAGAGACGAGCAAGGCAGACTGATTAACCCCGACGGTAAACTAACATTACCTCAACGAGTGGTCGTCAAAGACAACAAACCAGTATTGGACACGCCAATAGCCAAAGCAACGGAGACAGTTCCTATATTAACAACAGCCAAAACACAAGACAAAGACCTTGACCCCTTAGACAACCTACCCAGTCTCAGTGAAATATCACTGATACCAATAGACAGATGATCAAACAAGGTAAATGGTTAGACATCCAACAATTAAACAAAACGGCTAGGGGTTTCATAGCAGACTATCCAGTATATAATAACATATTTGACAAACTAGAACCATGCCGAAGCAAAGAACTACTTCAGTATTTAAACCTCGACGCCATACCGAATACAGCGACGTCGACGGAGGTGTTAGCAGTTGCATATCCAGAATTTGATTACATAGACACCCAGAAGACATATCCTACAACAGAGAGAAAACGTTTGACGTACGATATAATTCTAAAATCGAAAATAGAAAATATAACGATCAACAATATACATATCCTGAGATACGTTCTATACCCGCAAGATACGAATGTCCACATGAGCGCGACGATATCTATACAACAAGACAACTCACTTCTCCGACTAGGACACGACGAAATGGTCATATACTGGTCAGATCTGGATCATGTCCAGGACGCTGTAACCATTGCAGTATACGTTGTGACAACCGAATACCTATTAAGCAATTCGACGACATCGAAATCAGTAACCAAACTAGTGACAGACCTGAAATCAGAAATAAACACACGGACGCACGAACAACAAAAAATACAAAGAGACGTTCAAGGGATTCACGACGACATAGACGACTTAGACACGAGCAACTGGGTCAATACATTGCAGAACACCCTCTTCAGTTCGGCACGACTGGGCGTAGCAATAGCGGGCTATATGGCAGATAAAGAATCTCAATTTTATAAAGAAACATATCAAATGGCAAAAGGGGTAGCAGACGTAGCAGTCGAAAGTGTCACAGCCGTAAAAGAAACGGTACAATCAATACAGGCAATAGTGAGCACAGTACAGACAGGACTAGACACAGTAAAACAAGTAACAGACAACATAAAAGAAATATAACAAAACACCAGAACAACTATACAAAACATCAGAAAATCACTACAAAGAATGAACAGAACAAACAGTAAACAAGACTCAGATATGACATATCTAAAACAAGCAATACCAACAATGAACGAGACTGTTCTACAGGCAAAAACATTACTAGACGCAAACAAAACAAAACCAAACCAAATGAGCCAAGTAATGAACCAAACAAAAATGGACTTAATAACAATAAACAACACATTAACATCAATACAATCACAAGCCACAACAACACAGGGTGTCATAACACAGATACAAGAACACCTATCACGACACGAACGTGACATAGGACAACTACAGACGAACGAAGCCAACTTGACAAACACAGAACTTACGACAGAAACTATATTAGAAAAAATAAAGACAGCCACCCTCCCAACAGATGGAACAACATTATTAATACGCGGTAACATAATACATAAATAATTTCAGATGGCAAGCACACAAGAACGCTTAGCTGCAGAAATAGACAATAGATTAAAATTCAAAATAAAAGACAAGACCGAATACGCTGTTGTCATCACGGATAGTGATTCTTTTCTAAACAAGAACACAATTAGGGCAGCCGTTGCAACAACAGCCAATGGCAAATATGTCAAAGGACGAGACGGCAGTGTCTATACACAATACTTGGACTATGAAGACAATTATGAAGAACTATTTAAAACCCTGTATATAAATACATGACACCCAGAAGTATCTATCAAGACCTATCAGATGATGAAAGAAAGGCAGTAGATGCTATCAAAAAGTACATAAACAAACACCCCTGTGTTATATCGTATCACGATGGAGAAAAAGACCCTGGATGCGAATTTCACGGAAAGCATATTCATATAGCCGTCTTTCCTGTAACGAATGAATTACAAATAGGCAAAAACACAATGTTCAGAAATGCAAAAACACTAGTGCAATTCATGGGAGGACAAATAAAAACACAAACACTAAAAAATCCACAAAACTTCTTGAAATATATGCTGAAAAAAACCAAAAGAATACCTCGGCAGCAACAACAACACACTACAGGCCACCATGGATTCAATCCACAACCTCAAACTAGAACCCATAGAAGATGTACCAACCCTCAAACACACAAACAAACTGAGATCACCAAAATCAAAAGTGTTTGAGGACAGGAAGAGTATCATCAGTGAAATGACAGAAACCCTTGTAGAGTATATGACATGCTACAATACAATTTACAAACATACATTATTCGATAAACTCTTACAACAAGACGACCAGACAGAAGCGAATACAATGCTAATGATTCTCAGAAACCCACAGAGTACATCAATGATAAGAACAGCATCACAAGAGGTCGTCTTAAGACGAAAACTAGACACCCGCACCTACTTAGACAAGTTTATAGAACAAGACCCGGAAACAACTGACGAATACCTCACCACCTACGAGACCCATGTCATGTTACAAGAATGGTGCGAGGAACAGAATATCGATAGTCAAGCGTTCCTCGGAGCCCTGTATCTAGTCCTGGCCTGCAAACTCCCAAAGAAAAATACTATTTACTTACAAGGGGCAAGTAATGCAGGCAAGACCTTTTGGACAACCGCCATTCTACCTGACGCCGATCATATTGGCATGCACATAACGAGTAAGGAATTTGCATTCCAAGAATGCATTGACAAGGATATAATACTCTTAACTATCACCACCCAGGAACAGGCTGAGCAGTATAAACAGGTATTCGCGGGAGAGCAGCTATACGTTAACATCAAGGCGCGTAAAGGCGAGCTGCTCAAACACAAACCTGTTATACTAACCACAAACACCCCGGTGTGGAAATTTATAAGCAACGAAAAGAATGCTTTCACAAACCGAATGTTCGCATTTCTCAACCTCAACGCCAGTCGGATGTACTGAAGAAAAAGAAACAGGAAAAGAAGGCAAACCCTGAATATTTCAGGATGGTTTTCAGATTGATAAATTACGCGGCGGCCGAAAATAAAATAGAAATTGACGAACAGATCATGTGGAATAAAAACTTTGAGTACGTGTATACCGCAGAAAAACTACCAGACGAAGAACAAAATGCACAGAACGATTCCATAGAAACAGTTTCAGTGATATCCGAAGGCGAATTACAGGCATTTTCGTCACAAGAAAGAGAAGAAATTGATAAAATCATGATAAAAATAAACCTTATCCCATCAGAAGAAGAACCAATGGAGATCGAAGAACCTCCTCAACAGCAATCACAACTCCCAGATTATGAAATATACTTTGATACAACACAATATGCCTCAACCCAGACAGATGACAAAGAACAAACAACGACAGACACCCAAACCGAGACTGAGCTCCCCAAGACCCCCGAAAAATGTGACAAAAACACCCAGACCAACTCGTGGGACCTCCTTTGTAAAGATACCCCTCCAACACCTCCTGAGTTGAGGAAATTCATAGATGAGGAGTTTGAACGAATAACGGCGGAAAAGACCTAATTCCCGATACCGGAAGTACCCACGACACCGAGGAAACCCTCTAAACGTATGATGATGATGGCGGACGCACTCCCGCCACTAAAACTGTTCTGATTTGTGTAAATAATATTGTATGTATTCACATGTTCATTATATTGTAAAGAACCGAGTCCTATGTATTGTTCATGCACATTTAAAAATTATATGTCATGATGTATAATTAACTAGCTAATGAGAAGACAATGCACTGTATATACTGTACATATGTTCATTAAAAAAACTCCCAAAGATATTCGAAAGAATACCTTTACAAAATGTCAAACGGAGTTATCTCCCCTGATCAGGTAAGCATGTGAGAGGACCACGACACTCTACGGCGGGAACCGTCTTTTTTATTATATCATACCCCATATTAACATTAAATATATAAGTGTTTATCAACACCAACCCCCCACTATGCGCGTAGGCCGAAGGCTACGCTTCACGCGCATAGTGGGGGGTTGGTGTTGATAAACACTTAGTTAACTTAAATTAATTAAATTAAATTAAAGTTTATTTATTTTTTATGAGAAAATAAGAACTCACTGATTATTTGTGGAATTGCGCAATAAAAATATTGCACAAAAGAATAACTTTTTCAAGTCAGTATTTACTGTGAAAAGAGACAACTGTTCCAATTTATAAAGACTTTGGACAAACTCATGTACATACAAAGAAGCCATGAATAATTGGAAAATATATATATTTTTTACAGATATTACATGAAAACACTTCAACATGTTATCTTTTAAGAGTTAAAGTACTTTCAAGTAAAAAATTATAAAACACAAACCCAACATAAAGGAACATAATTAAGACAAGTTTTCATACTGCACTTTATACTTAATGAAAATGTTAATATTTTAAAGCACAGGTTAATAGATGATTAAAGAGAAACCCAACATGAAATGCACACTAAAGTAATAGTTTCAGTACTGTTCTATACAAAAAGAAAGTGTTTTCAAGGGTATTGCTTTAACCGTCAGATTTTTTATTGTTTCCCCAAAGTTCTTTCTTATAATATCTAATAATATGAATCTATATGAATAAAGAAAAGCCACTACCACAGCATGCATTCATAGAGAAAAATCAAAGGAAGGAATGACTACGGGTTAAGCAAGGCTATATAAGTGGACTTCAGAAAACTTGTTTATGCACCACCACTGGGAGACGTGGCTTCGTTATTCTGTGGCAAATGCTGAACTGATAATATTATGCATCACAATTATACCGGGAACACTAAAATTGTCCATTTTATACATAAATAACTGTCCGGTACTATAAATTAAAAATGTTTAACATTACCTTCATAAAAAAACAATTTTAAAGGGACGTAATTGTTTTATGATTTAATCAAATTAATTTGTAATGAGCATCAGTCAGATGAGCAATTGCATTAGTACAATTGACGCCATGAACAATAATTGAAATAAAAGCGATGTCTTCACATGCAAGCTATTCCTGTGTAAGCAAGTTTTCTACTCAACCACCGACATATAACACAAATGAACAAAATATATGTATAATGGAACTTTAAAGTTCTCCCCTGTTATGCCTGTGATTTAAAGTGTAAAATGGTCACGCCCAAATCTACCCATTTCCTTGTTTTCATTTGGACCTTTTTGCATCTACTGCAAATTTGTTCAGTGCATAAGGTTGAACTATTGCACAAGTATCCTTATAATTGCTATGAAGGTTTCACACACAGAAGGAACATCAACTGTTTGGTTGGGAGGAATAACCACATTACATGTACTTTGTAAACTACCAAGTTTGTTTGTATTCCTTTTGAATATCCTTTCTTGAACACACGTACAGCCACCTAAATGAAAATAACCATAAAGTATGACGAGAAGGAGCTTTCTGCAAATATTTTTCCCCAAAATTTTCTTCACACAATTTCATAAAATGGTCAAGCAAATTTGTACCAACTGAAACAAGTGTATTTACACTAAAGTCACGGTCAGGTACAATTAAAAACAAAACACTCACATATTTATCAATTGGTACCCCTGGAGATGAAATATCAATTTAAATAAATCCTAAATAAGGTAAAGAATGACCATTAGCACACTCAATATTTAAAATATATGTGAGGGGATGTAACGGAATTGATGCTAATCAGATTCTGTGATAGTAGAGATAGTACTACCAGTCTCCAGTGATATGCTTGTAAGAGCGCCATGTATTACAATATCAACAATGTAAGAACTCCCATTCAGATTTAAGGGTCAACATTTGAATTAATAGCTTTAGTACCTACCTCTCCCCATAGGTGGTTGACGGTGTAAATGACCTGCAGTACGCCCTCTTCCTGGTAAGAACCCCTGGAGTATTCAAGCCTAACCCTGCAACTCAACTGCATATGACCTACTTGGCTATAACGCCAACATGTAGGCTCATCAAAACTTTCCACAAAATTAAAATCACTTTGATTAAAAGCACTATTTTCTTGCACCGGTGTACCAATATTTTCAAAGTTTGGATTTGACCTTTGACTCTGACCTTGATAAGCCTAACTAAATTTCTTAAAAATCTGATTTGACTTAAGCCTTGGATTTGCATACACTTGCCCATAGCTGTTAATTATCACCAACATTTTGACCCGAACCTGAATGCTGCTTAAAAGTATGAGCCTAAAAATGTTCTGTGTTTAAATAATTAACACTAGTTTGATGTTTTGTCAACATTTTTAATTTTTGAAAGATAAACATCCTTTGAGGCTACTTTTACACCCTTGCTTGTATTAGAAACAGAATTCTTTTTCTGCATCTTTACTATTTTTCGTATTTCAACCCTTTTTTAAAGTTAATCAAAGTCCTCAATGGCATCAAATTTATAATCATTTACATTTCTTAGTTGCTGTCTCAGACCAGTGTAAAAGCGATTCAGGAGTATTTCATTAACATCTGAGTGATGTACTAGCCCCATCTCCACGGTTTCTGCTATTATTCCTTCTAGTGTAAAAGAACAGACAGAAACATCCTACTCTTCCTGCTGAGCTGATTGAATTTAACTTCCCCCTTCTGTGTTTTATATATCTCCATAACATTTAGACAATGTAGGAATTTACATCTTGTGAACATTTGTCTCTTTATAATCTGCTTTTGAATCTAATAATTGTAACCGGTAGACAAACACTTAAAATATCCAACACTTAATGAACAACACAAAGTCATAGTTAATAATGTATTTGATAATTCGAACTGTCGAGTTGCAAACAAATTGACGATAAATAAATCAATTTCTACAAACTTGCTTTATTTATACCCCTAAAACGAACAGCCAATAGAATTAAAGTTCAAAAGCAATGGCCTTTAAACATCATTACTGCAGAAACTTTAAACCAAAAGTGAAAGCAAAGTACGCAGTAAATAATTAAATATTTTAAAGTTATAATAATGCTTTCATTTTCATTTTCTGAATCTGACTCATCTTTTACCCCAACCTGGTGAATGTTTTAAGGAGTCTCACCAAAACTTGCCAAAATTTTCATCCAAATGACAAGTTCAACTGGATTATCAAATTAAGGCTTTACTTTCAAACTTTAGAACGCATTCAACAGCTTTTGCTCCTCATCAAATGTCATGTCACTACCAGGCTGATCAGCCATGTTCAATAACTACGTAAAACAAGTATATGCTAAGAAATTAATAGCTATACAGTATTCCTTAAAGCAATAGGTTTTGTTTTGTTCGGAAAAAAATGAAATGATGGAGTAATCAAGTCATTAATTCCATCAATTTTTTTGTTTAATACAGCTTTTCCTTTACACAATTCATTTCACTGAACTGAACAAAAATCTACTATTTCTGCACCCAAAGGAATGTCATAATAAATTTTAGTAAACACTTTTACTATAAAATTCCTCAATGTAGGTCAACAGCTGATACAATCATGTCAAAAGTAACACCTGGACAAATTCCTCATGCCAAAAACAGCTGATCAATTACCGTAGTTATTATCATAGACACCCGCTGTTACTATATAAGACAGCGCGCTCGACTATTTCGCCGCTTTTCAGTGTAAGGATTGAACAGATTTGATGAAACATGCATGGATCACTGTTAGATTAAATTTCAATGCAATACATGAGGTGTTGAGATATTAACATAAATGTGGTTACATGGAAAACTTTAACCAGAATTTTTAAGTCTAATAATAACGGCCATTTTTGCAAAATACAGTTATCTAACTTGGTTATTCAATTACGTTGGGTGGTTGAATACCACTGTATAAAGTCTCAATGCAATACATCAAGTAGTTGCTGAGGAATTATCCTATGTGTGCTAACATGCAAGACCTTAACTAGAATGTCTAAGTTGCATTATAAAGGGGCAAACATTATACAATATGAAAGATTATAAGTATCTTCCATGGCCGCTCGTGTAAGATAGGTTCATTCCGACCCTGCGCGAGGGTCGGGATGAACCTATCTTACACGAGCGGCTATGGTAGATACTTTTTCTCCCTCCTCAGTTAAACAAAACTTGAGTTGTCACAGGAGTGACGAATACCCCCAAATGCCGCCTGGACACAGGAATGGCAAACCATTCCTTTGAAAAGAGGCAATAACTCCAAGGTTACTGCACACTGCATATTCTTTTATCATGCATGTATTGTTTTATTTAAATCTGTTGAGTAATTTAAAAGTTACACTGCTGATAAGAAAAACTAGCCTTTCATGAGTTTTCGTCCGGAAACCGTTTTTCTACTTTTAGTAACAGTGACCTTGACTTTGGCCCCACCAGCCCCAATATCGAACTTGACCTGTATCTTCTGATATTACACCTGTGTACCAAAAATTGTTCAAATCTGTCTAGCCTTTCATGAGTTATCGTCCGGAAACCGTTTTTCTATTTTTAGTAACAGTGACCTTGGCCCCACCAGCCCCAATATCGAACTTGACCTGTATCTTGTGATGTTACACCTGTGTACCAAAAATCTTTCAAATCTGTCAAGCCTTTCATGAGTTATCGTCCGGATACCGTTTTTCTATTTTTAGTAACAGTGACCTTGACTTTGGCCCCATCAGCCCCAATATCGAACTTGACCTGTATCTTCTGATGTTACACCTGTGCACCAAAAATTGTCCATATCTGTCTAGCGTTTCATGAGTTATCGTCCGGAAAGCGTTTTTCTATTGTAAGTAACAGTGACCTTGACCTTGGCCCCACCAGCCCCAATATCGAACTTGGCCTATATTTTCTGATGTTACACCTGTGTACCAAACTTTATCTTCTGATGTTACACCTGTGTACCAAAATTGTTCAAATCTGTCTAGCCTCTCATGAGTTATCGTCCGGAAAACGTTTTTCTATTTTTAGTAACAGTGACCTTGACCTTGGCCCCACCAGCCCCAATATCGAACTTGACCTGTGTCTTCTGATGTTACACCTGTGTACCAAAAGTAGTTCAAATCTGTCAAGCCTTTCATGAGTAATCGTCCGGAAACCGTTTTTCTATTTTTAGTTACAGTGACCTTGACCTTGGGCCCACCAGCCCCAATATCGAAATTGACCTGTATCTTCTGACGTTACACCTGTGTACCAAAATTTTTTCAAATCTTTCTAGCCTTTCATGAGTTATCGTCCGGAAACCATGAAAACCGACAGACCGACCGACAGACAGACCGACCGACCGACCGAGAAGCTCACTCCTATATACCCCCTCAAACTCCGTTTGTGGGGGTATTATTAAGGAAAAATGTATTTTTTGCTGGAACTCTTTTGTGCTTAGTGAAAATAATTGCGTATGGATATGCGATAATTCGTGGTTGTCATGGATATGCGCGTAATGATTCAGATTATATTAAATGTCAAATCGGTCTTTAAATAGGTCTAAGGAGAGTAGCATTATTTCTTGAAAGGTGCATGAAAACTGTTTTATGGTGACAATTGAAGCGAGAAATAACAAGAGCTGTCACAGTATGTGACGAATGTCCCCGAATGTGACATTGACCTACGAACAAGGTCAGTACATGAAAAGTTGATCTTGCCTTTACGTGTCAAATACATATGGCAAGTTATTTTAAATTGCCTCTGAACATAAAAAAATACCACCCATACTTGACAACCTACACTGTTATGTCCTTATATTCAGAATTCCCTTGTGAATAAACACTTAGTGTATCTTTCACCTTAGAGGTAAGGACATGGGTCTTGCACACGACACGTCGTCTTCGTATGTGGAATACATGTAGCAAGTGATTTTAAAATCTGTCCATACAAGGGAAAGTAACAGCCCTGACACAACAACCTATACTCTATGTCCTTATATGCAGCACTCCATTGTGAATAAACACTAAGTGTGACCTTGACCTTTGAGGTAGGGACACGGGTCTTGCACGCGACATGTCGACTTGGTATGTGAACACATGTGGCAAGTTATTTTAAAATCTGTCCATACAAGGGAAAGTTACAGCCCGGACACGACAACCTATACTCTATGTCCTTATATGCAGCACTTCATTGTGAATAAACACTATGTGTGACCTTGACCTTTGAGGCAGGGACACGGGTCTTGCACGCGACACGTCGTCTTGGTATGTGGAACACATGTAGCAAGTGATTTTAAAATCTGTCCATTAAAAGGGAAAGTTACAGCCCTGACACAACAACCTATACTCTATGTCCTGATATGCAGCACTCCATTGTGAATAAACACTAAGTGTGACCTTGACCTTTGAGGTAGGGACACGGGTCTTGCACGCGACACGTCGACTTGGTATGTGGAACACATGTGGCAAGTTATTTTAAAATCTGTCCATACAAGGGAAAGTTACAGCCCGGACACGACAACCTATACTCTATGTCCTTATATGCAGCACTCCATTATGAATAAACACTATGTGTGACCTTGACCTTTGAGGCAGGGACACGGGTCTTGCACGCAACACGTCGTCTTGGTATGTGGAACACATGTGACAAGTTATTTTAAAATCTGTCCATACAAGAGAAAGTTACAGCCCGGACACGACAACCTATACTCTATGTCCTTATATGCAGCACTCCATTGTGAATAAACACTAAGTGTGACCTTGACCTTTGAGGCAGGGACACGGGTCTTGCAGGCGACACGTCGTCTTGGTATGTGGAACACATGTGGCAAGTTATTTTAAAATCTGTCCATACAAGGGAAAGTTACAGCCCGGACATGACAACCTATACTCTATGTCCTTATAATCAGCACTCCATTGTAAATAAACACTAAGTGTGACCTTGACCTTTGAGGTAGGGACACGGATCTTGCACACGACACGTCGTCTTGGTATGTGGAACACATGTGGCATGTCATTTTAAAATCTGTTCATACAAGAGAAAATTACAGCCCGGACACGACAACCTATACTCTATGCTCTTATATGCAGCACTCCATTGTGAATAAACACTAAGTGTGACCTTGACCTTTGAGGTAGGGACACGGGTCTTGCACGCGACACGTCGTCTTGGTATGTGGAACACATGTGGCAAGTTATTTTAAAATCTGTCCATACAAGAGAAAGTTACAGCCCGGACACGACAACCTATACTGTTATGTCCTTCTTTGCAGCACTCCATTGTGAATAAACACTAAGTGTGACCTTGACCTTTGAGGTAGGGACACGGGTCTTGCACGCGACACGTCGTCTTGGTATGTGAAACACATGTGGCAAGTAATTTTAAAATCTGTCCATACAAGGGAAAGTTACAGCCCGGACACGACATCCTATACTCTATGTCCTTATATGCAGCACTTCTTTGTGAATAAACACTAAGTGTGACCTTGACCTTTGAGGTAGGGACACGGATCTTGCACGCGACACGTCGTCTTGGTATGTGGTACACATGTGGCAAGTTATTTTAAAATCTGTCCATACAAAAGAAAGTTACAGCCCGGACACGACAACCTATACTCTATGTCATTATATGCAGCACTCCATTGTGAATAAACACTAAGTGTGACCTTGACCTTTGAGGTAGGGACACGGGTCTTGCACGCGACACGTCGTCTTGGTATGTGAAACACATGTGGCAAGTTATTTTAAAATCTGTCCATACAAGTGAAAGTTACAGCCCGGACACGACAACCTATATTCTATGTCCTTATATGCAGCACTCCATTGTGAATAAACACTAAGTGTGACCTTGACCTTTGAGGTAGGGACACGAGTCTTGCAGGCCACACGTCGTCTTGGTATGTGGAACACATGTGGCAAGTTATTTTAAAATCTGTCCATACAAGGGGAAGTTACAGAGCCGGACGGACGGACGGACGGACGGACGGTGCGATTGTATTATGCCCACCTTCGGGGGCATAATAAATTAACGTTCTAAATATTGCCACAAGACAAGGTTTCCATGATGCTACAGACGACACGGGAGGTAATAACAATGTGGTGACCACTAAAAAGGAGTTCCATTTGGGCATTTTATCTTCGCCCGTGGGCAACATAAGAATTTCTACCATGGTTAAAATATTGGATCTACTTATCTGAGGTGGGAGAAAGAGTTTTCACGCAAAACCTTAACCGACGCCGACGCTTGGGTGAGAAGTATAGCTCTCCTATTTCTTCGAATAGTCGAGCTAAAAATGACAAAACTTAAAAAAAACAAAACTGAAATAAAAAACTAATAGCTACTCAAACACTTTGAACAACTCAAGTTTGTTTTGTTACATGAAGTACCAAAACAAATTTGGTGTTTGTGGCTTGATTTTATTGTAATCATCGCATATATAATTGACTGTGTGTAGTGTGTATTTATAATGGATATAAGTGTGCCTTTTTTCTCCTGGAATGCTCCGAAATTGCACCATTTTGTTTCTTATTTAGAAAGAAATGTTGTGAGGGGTCTTATCCCCAATTTCACCTAGAACCATCGGGACTACAAGTTTGTTTAGGCCTATCTACGCCCCTGAATAATAATCAATTATTGTTATAAACTGTTGAACCAAAAACTGGTTATAATGAGTAATTCATGACCATATAATACGTTATGTTAGAGTGCCAAATATACTGTGACTTTTATCTAAGGATCGAGGTTAAAAACTTGCCTTTCTTCTCATGGGTATCATAGTTATCGTTTAACAGTGCGATTTGAAATTCTATTCTTCTTAATATCAAATACTGTTTGTATGAGTTGAAAGTTGGTATAGTACTTTTATATTTTAATAAAAAGATATAATAAAATTTCATTAGCGCAATTAAAAAGGTTCATATGACTGTGTGATTCCCATTTCCTTGAATACCTATAAATGCTTCTTGTTTTGTTATTTTCATAATATTATTGATTGCGAAGCCATATAAATATTAAATTCGTCTCATTAAGGTCGTATATTCTGACAGTCCCAGCATACATGCTATATTGTTTCTGTTTCTATGTTACAGAAGTCATTCGTAAAACGAAAATGATTCCAGCAGCTGGCTAGGCAGATAGACTCAATGATTTGCTCGATCGCTTTTTCGTGGATATTATTTTCGATATAGCTCAGTAAATCTCAAGTGACCTAATTATCGACGAGACGGATCAAAATCTACGTGTGGGCCCTTAGCAAGACAACAAATAAAGATGACGACGGTTTAAAAAAAAAACATCGTCGTATCGTTCGATACAAAAGTTGTGCAAACGGCAATTGTCGCGAACATCGCGAATTATTATATGTTTTAATATCTTTATAATATTATTTCAGTTTAATTATTTTAATAACTGAACTTATAAGTTATTTTGACTCCTGATTTTGACTCCTGATATTTTCCGCTGTTACAGTATTCCCTGCTTCACGATTTGTCATTGTCTGCTGCAGTAAATATAAAGGAGACATAGCAATAAGGGTGAGTGTTTTCCAGAGTTCAGTTTGTAGTAACGCTTCTCGGTTAAATGTTAATGTTTAGATTTTTTGATAATTATTATTGGATGTATTTAGATAATGTTAACCATATGCTGAACAGTAAAAGTAAAAAAGGTATCTCAATGTGGCAAAACCTTAAGTCTAATACAAATCAAAGTCAAATCGCTCAAAGCATTATTGACGAGAATAAACTTAATAAAATGAAAGTAAACTCCGCCAGCCTGTTAGACTTGGAAACCGTGCACATTCGCCATACTCTCCAGATCTTGCGCCAATGGAATTTCACGAAATCAAGAGGCAGCTTAGGGGACATCGTTGCCATTCACTCCTTCACCTACACGTAAATGTGCCCAGTTATTGGCTAACCTTTTGCAATTAATTCCCGAGGTAAAGAAAGATATATTAAGTAACAATCTTTATAATAAACGTGATGATTTTAATTTAATTTTTTTTTTACCCTTCTTTAGATGGAAATGGTCCTTGTTCACCATAATATGGTGTTTTTATTGCATAGTTGATACGATTTGCTGATAAAAATCCCGGCTCTCGCAGTAAACTTATGACGGAAAAACTTCTAAAACAGGGTTTCAGATATTATAAATTAAGGAAAACTTTCTCAAAATTTGTTAATGGTCATTATAATCTCATATCAATGTACAAAAGTAGTCTTAAATCGCTGATTGCTAACAGTGTTGCTCATCCCGATTTTTATGGTGATGTTTTGAAAAAAAATCGTAAAATTAAAATGTTTTCAGCAGGTAGTTGGGCAGATAGACTCAATGAATTACTTGGATTTTATTTAAACCGTGGATATTAAGGCAATATTTTGAAGAGCACTTGCCTTCTAGTTTTTGAACATGAATTCCTGAAACAAAATAAAGGGTTGAATATAGCATCCTTACATAACTGAGCTTTTTGTGAAGAGTTTGCTATTTCATGTTATCTTTAAAACCTTTTTTGGCTGAAACTTTTTTGGCTGACTAGGAGGAGTGTTTTGGCATATGACTTCATTTTCTTCAAATATTTTACATTTTCAAATCATTTGGAATGAAAGATTAGCTAATACATGTCGCTTTTATTATTCATAATATTTTCTTTATTTGTTCTCAGTTTTAGTACAATGATGCTTTTTATTATGAAACTCTATGATCACACAGTTGTTCATAGTTTCAAACAATGACTGCATCGTATCTTTGATTTTTTTTGCATTAGGCACTCTGAATTGTATTCCTCCGTCTGCAGATAGATATGGGTTCTCTAATCATAGAAGTACCTGGGGTTTACCTATAAGTTTATTATTATTTGTTTTATAGTTAAGTATCCACAAGTTAATGCATACTTTGATAAGATTGAACTTTTGAGTTTTATCCTTATTAAGGATTGTGGGGATAAGAGTGAGGTTTCTGCACTTAAACTTTGAACCCCAGTAAATTTACATTTTACTGACCGTTCCAAGGCGGTACCTAACAATCCTTGATAAACATACCTAGTTTTTTATATATAGATTGTATGCACTGTGCTGCTTTTGGAGTTTTGTGTTGTTCTTCCATGTTTCTTGTTTGTGATTTTATGTTATATGTCTTTGGCGTTTACCCAGTGCCATTAAACCGGGTTTATGTTTCAACTTTTTGCTACTGAGCTTGTTTCTGTAGCTTTTCGCATAAATACAGTATCAATAGACGTATGAATGGTTTCAAGCTCTGCCGATATTTCTTGGGAAAGTTTTATATTAGAAATGAACAGCCGTTTAGTTCTCTAATAATACAATTGTAAATGCCTTACTTCTATTTACAATGTCTCACATGAGCTTGACAATTGTCTATAAAATTTGTAGTTATATGTGTCGTTTAACGGGTCAATAAGCATTAAGATACCCCGTTGTATTATGGAACAATTGTTTAATGAACAACCCTGCTGATTTTAAGCCCGTCTGTTTTTGGAGAAAAAACCCCAAACAATATCCAGTTATTTTCATAGCCTTTGTGTGATCGGAAACTGCATCGGCGTTGTGGTGCACACACGAACTATTTCTATAACTCAAGAACACTTCAACTTTTACCATAACTCAACAACCATTCAAGTTATTCGAAAGTATATAAGTGCACATGTTGCCAAAGACAAAAGACAAAAACGTTTTCCAATCACATTATTTTAATGTGCACACTAGCAAAAGAATATGGGCGGATCATTTAAGCAATTCTTTTTTTCCCAGATATTTTAAACAGGCCGAACGAATGGAAATTAATGCTGTAGCTGTTTGATATCCCACAAAATGTATATGTTAGTATGTTCAGGATCCATTATCAAACAGTGGCGGTATTCATAAAACTTCTTAAGTCATTTCCTAACTTAAGTCGATTTCTTAACATTTTCATAGCCGAATTAAAAGAAATGTATCAGCGTTTTCAACATTCTGTTTTTTTAATAAAGTCATTGAAAATAATTATTTTTGGAAATTCTTTATTTTTTATATCGTATTACTTAAGAGATACTAAAACTAGGAAAGTGACTTAAGTTAGGAAATGATGACAAATATTATGTTTGCAACAAACGACAGTTTATTTATTAATTACTAACGATGCAACGGATTTGTTACAACGGTTATAGCGGTTGCGTTACAACGGTTGCGTGGTACGTTGCATGTGTCATCGTTTATCGCAACACGCATTGGTAAATACACATTATACGACGAATGAACATATGTTCATTTAACTTTTACTTTGTTCCCCAGGCCCCATTTTCTCAAAACTTCTTAAGCTTAACAGGCTAAAGAAGCTTATTTCAATAATGCAAAGTACATACTAAAATTGGATTTTGATTAAAGAAAAATGGTTTATTGCGATTATCATAATGATAATTTCTATCAGAGGAATAAAAACTCATTAGAAGTAAATATTACGCAAATGTTGGCAAACAAAAATAGTAAGCTTAGCTTTATCCTGTTATGCACCAGTCAATTGTAACCACGCCCCCCCCCCCCCCCAGGGCCGGGTAATAGCGGGGACTTTGACTTTCGGTCCAGCCAACCCTGGGTAAAATCCCCGCCCTGTGTGGACGAACAGATGGTCAAATCCCCGCCAAGGGAGCCTACATGTAACAAATAATCAGGTCCCTCTGCTTTGCCACTATTTAATTGTTTACAATCTTTATATATATCATCATATGTAGATGAGTCATTAAATTTTTCAAACATAATATTCAACTCTCCAAGTACATATCAAAGTATATAAGTTAAAATTGCTTCTTGATAAATATTCGTCTTGCACATAATCTGGTAAAAGATCTTGTTCAAATAATGTCCCATCTATTTGATTTATCCATTGTATAGAATGACTAAGGCTTTAAAAATTGAACATATTGTTCTAATCTTTTATCAAGGCAGATCATTACAACACTCCTGATTCTCTGTTTTTCAATCGATTTTTTCTGTGTATAAGATACGAAGTAAAATTGTCAACAACATAATTAAATGCTTCATTTGACCATGTCTCAGTAAAGAAAAGAATGTTTTATTCAATAAAATGATGTTTCATTTCCTCAGTCAATTTTATTTTATTGTTTACAAATGAGACCCTGTACATTTAATAAACAGAACTTGATCTCACTTTTGACCTCATCGCAGTCATATTTCTCGGCTGCAGGCTTCCAGTTAGTTGTCGACGTTTTTTGCTTCTGGTTTCCGACACTATTTCGAACGGTCTTTTTCTGGGATCCCAGAGCCAGTGAGGGGGAACTTGCTGTAAAACCTGTGTTATTTTAATCATATAGCAGCAATGCTTCAAAATTCAAAATATCTTCTCATCTTTTATATGTATATCCTACTTGGATTTAACTAACATATCTAAAACACTGCCCTCTTCATTGCCAAACACTATTGAAGGAACCCTGAGATCTGTCTGAGGTAATGTAAATACACCTTGTCCACATAATGCTCTATTGGTGCGTCGAGATCTTCAAATCGGGCGATGCTCATTTTTTGATAGTAAGATATTGCAAAATTAGATTTAAATCGTAGACCCAATATTTATATAAAAAACTTCCGAAACATGCCAAAAGTTTAAATATAAACCTCGTTTAATGGCACAGGCTATCGCAAAAGACATATAACACAACAGCAAACAATCACAAACCAGAAACATGAAACAACAGCACAAAAATCCACAACACAGTACATAATGATATTGTATATAAAATCTATGTGTTTATCAAGGACTAGTATGTACCGCCTTGGAACTGTCAGTAAAATGTAAATATACTGCAAGTTTTAAACAGTTTGTGCCCAAACCCACTTTTATTTAATCAATCCCGAATAAAGAAAAACACATTGTTAATCTTGTCAAAATATGCATTAACTTGAGGAAAATTAATAATAAACCCCAAGTACTTCTGTGATAAGGGATCCCGACTCTTTCTGCAGGCGAAGGAATACCATTCAGGGTACCTTCTCCTAGCATGAAATTGAGTTCTCAACATAATCAAAACGATCACCTAGACCTAAACATATTAATACGGTCATCGCCAAAAGATGTCATCATCCAAATAGTCATCAATTTCAATTATTAGTACAACGCAAGAAATAATTACACATTCCTTGATAATTGTCATCCTCATACAGAAAGCATTCACCTAATATTTTAAGACAGACATATTTATTACGACGTGTACATAGTACGTTATTAATAAACATATACATATGTCATGAAATATACAAATAACATTCAGTGATGATCTGTATATTTAAATAGATACAGTAAACATTTACGTTTCAGGTAAATAAAAAAAAAATAAACAAGAAAAATAATAATAAAAAACCCCACACAAAACATTAAACAAAACACAGAAACAAAAACACAGAGTAATAATTGTTTAATAGTTAAATGGTAACGAGTATGTAGCATTCAAAATATCTAACACAATTATCAAATTTATATAAAAATCCTTATAACAACTATGAAATGCTATTGTTATGGAAAACCTCTGATATTCAATCGTATATCGTTAAGCATTGTATATTATAGAGTATATTTAAACATGTACTCTTGACATATCAAGGTCTTCAAATTTTACGATAGTTATTCTCGGAAACCGGTAACCGGAGTGTAGTCCTATACGATCACGTGACTTGATATACGTATCATTCCAGACATTTAATAAATCGGATTACACTTCTGGTTATAAAAATGAAAAATAAAGTTGTTTATAAGAAGTAATATGTGATACGCGTCGTTTTATTATAACACTTAAGCAAAACAGCACCGAGGCAGCAAATACCAATTTGCAGTTGCACGTCAGATAAGTAAGCATTGTTGAAATATGCAGTATTTATATTATATAAAAACATACAAAAGATAACATATTTAGATCACGGTCACGAATGTTTAATTTATAAATTTTCCAATCACCGTATCTCTAATGAACAAAGCTTAGGTGTAACCAACTCAGAAATGTACATGTATGTATTACAAGTTATATTTAAGAATTATTAGAAATAATTTGCAAGCGATTCTTTGTGAAATATTTTTTATTTCAGTACCAGTGTCCGATTCTACTGTCCCATAGATATTCCATATATACAGAACATGTGTTTGATACAAATACTGCGGTAGGATTAATTATTTATATTTCTATAATTATTAACATTTCTCTACCAGTACTAAATTAATTAAAACTATTGTTTGAAATAGTATTTCTGTATTCCAATGCATGTTTACAATAAAGACTAAGGTTTCACGGTCTTATTTTCAGTCTTTAACAGCTCCATGAATTTCGACATACTTGGTCTAACCCTATAATACCTCTTGCTATATCAAAACATGGGCAAATTAGTATGAAATGGTTTTCATTTTATAAATCTCTTTTACCACAGCATTGACAATAGGGTTCTTATTCTATTCTTATTCTTTTAGTCCCGAACTTTGACAATACTGATGCATTAAGTCGATAATTATTAATAATTGAAAACAAAAACGCACGTCCATTTCATTTTGCTAAATTGTGCCAACGATTTTGATGACTGTCGTCATCACCTTACATTCGTGAAATTAGCATATTGTCGTTGTTATGGATTAGCGTGTGGTCCAATACATGTATGTTTGTTTTACCGTCAGTGTTTTGATTGCGATTGCCAGGACGATGTTGTAAAACAAATTCGCCCTAGGTACATATGTCGCTGGTCAATCAGGCAAACACATGGTGGAGAGACGGGAGAGTTCGAGATGAAAAACATAACAAGAGTTAGGAGTATAACTATAAAGGAGATTATAAAAACGACTGTGCCTTTGACACTTGGCTTATATAACGATGCAATGAAAATGTTTAAAACTACTTCACTAGAAGGATTATGGTCATTTCGTGACCACTTCGTACACTCCGATGATTTGGTTATTTCGTACCCTTTAGATAGTCATTTCGTACTCAACCTATAGTCATTTCGTACCCGATATGTTATATATTATTTGATATAAAAAACAGTCATGAAGTAAAAAAGACTCAATAAATTAACATATATGGAAAAAATGAATCTAATACGAGTCTTAAGACTTTTGATATCATAAGTAGATTCTTTAATGGGGTGCTAAATTGAGGTGCAAAACAACTTTAATTGGTCAGTCGAGCGGGTTAAAAAAATCGAGTTCAAGTACATTGTGTATTCCTGGCAAATGGTGTCACTTTTCTTTTGATACTTCTGACATGGCAATTATATTTTTCAAGAGGACAATTAAAACAAACAGCTATAATAAATACATTATAATTTATTTCATTTTAACTATCAAGTTTACATATGTTTTACATGGTCATTTTATACATACAGTTGAAACCCGTTGGCTCGAACTTGCTTGGCTCGAATTCCTACTTGGCTCGAACTGTACGTAAATGACCGATTTCTTTATATTGAATGTAAGAATTTCCGCTTGGCTCGAATTTGTCGAGGCTCGAGGTATTTTCGCCGGTCCCTGGGACTTCGAGCTAACGGGGTTCGACTGTACATGTAATGTATAAAGCAGGCACATTAATGAGACAATAAATAATCAAATAGCACTATCAAAGACATACTTTAAAATTAGCATAATGAAATACAATAAAATGAGAAAAAGAACAGCACATTGAAAAAGAGTCAACACAATATCATATTAGACTCATATATGAATAATAACAGCAACATTTAACAACATATACACAATCACACTATTCACCGTGCACTCCCGCCTGCTCCTTTAACAAATTATCGGTCGACCCACCTTTGCTTAAAAGCCCCCACTTCTCCAATTTCTTTCCGCTCATGTCTATTATCCTTTTCCCCTGTGTGTTCTTTAATTTCTTGTCACTTGCCAGCCGTGCCTGGGTGACAATGAAGCGTGCCTCCTCTAATAGTTCCACTTGCACGCAGACAGGAAGCTGTCCTAGAGTTCAAACGCCCGTGCCAACTTAGAAAGATATAATAAAGATAGCCTAAAACAATTTGCGACATCAATTCTGGATACCAAATGGTAGATCTAATGTTCGGAAAGTTTTAAACACGTGTAAGGTGTGTAAACGTGCAGAAGGTGGTCCCTACAAAATGCCTCCAAAAGCACCCTTGCCTCATTCGCGTGTTTCGGAATCAACACCGTTTTCAAATACAAGGCTGGATTATATGGGACCTTTTTACATCAAAGGTGGTGAAATAAAAAAATGTCTGGGGTTGCTTATTCGCGTATATTTTGACACGTGCAGTTCATTTAGAGATAGTTTCTAATATGACGGCACATGCATTCTTAAATGACCTATGTAGGTTTATTGCTAGTCGGGAACCCCAAAAGAAATAGTATCTAATAATGCAAAGCATTTTAATTTAGCCCATGAAGCAACTGGTATTTTGTGGGAAAACCTCGTGAAATGTGACGGCCTTCAGAGCTATTGTTCAAATGAAGACATCAAGCGGAGATTCATTTTGTTGAACAAGCCCCGTGGATGGGTGGGTTTTATAAGAGGATGGTTGCTTTTATCAAAAGGTCATTGCAGAAAGCAATAGGAAAGAGCTGTTAAATTTATACAAGCGCAATAATGTTTTGAAAGAAGCAGATGCCGACGTAAACTCAAGACCTTTAGTTTACGTAGGCAGGCAATGATGCAAACTCCACTATAGTGATCACACAACGGCATTTTTTGTGCTTTAACCTTTCACAGGAATTCCAAACAATGAAATCAATGAAAATGATCCCGACTTCAAACCAAAGGACACTTCCGCAGAGATTTTACAAATCTGAAAAAGGGCAAAAAATACTTGATATGTTTTGGTGTAACGGGAACAATTGACAAGTTTACGTGAAAGAACGCAAACAAAATCGAAATGTGGAAAAATTCAAGCAAAAAACGAATGCAAAATTGGAGACATTGTACTTTTAAAAAAGAATATTCCTAGAGGGAAACTGAAACTCGCCAGAGTAGACGAAATAGTTGTGCTGACGGACTAGTAAGAACAGCCAAGGTTCAAATTCAGTCAGGAAAATTTATTTACGTCTGCTGTGTCTGTTGTATCCAATAAAGACGCCAGTCGTCATAGTGAATGAACAACTAATCGACAAATAATTGACGGCATCACAAAAGCGCCTTACAAGAACGCGTCTATGAAAGGCAAGGAACAGATGAAGAAATGTGTGTAAAATAATTGTAATGTGCGTACGATTCATTTATCCGATGTAATTAAAAGCAGAGTCTTGTTAGTGAGCTTTTGTGTGTGCTCGATATTGTATAAACACAATGCTGTGTGACGCCAAAACTAATACGTTACATGACGCTAGGTGATAGACGTTTCTTGCGAAATCAAACGGTAATTAGAACTAACTTAGTATTTGTAAAACATATATAGATAAATAACGTTTAAAATTATACACGTTAGATGATACAAAAATTGTATAGAGTGCATTTGTTCCTAAGTCAGGAGATCGCTCTTATATTAGCTGTACAAATGGAAACGACTTTTGAAATCGTAACATTATTTTCAAGTAAAACATATCTTAATTGCGTGTTTCAGTAAAAACATAAATACATTGAGATATTTATATTATAAATCATGGAATACAAAAAGGTCAAATTATAACTTAAATGCATAGCAATAAAGCAATTGTATTGAGGGATCGAAGGTGTATGTATCAAATATATACATCATGCATACTAAATTTGATCTATATAATAGAGACGGTAGTTCACGATTTACCCGTATTCAGTCTTTTGGAGATACCTTATGCAAGCGGAAATTAACTTCGTTGGTCACTTTGGACTATATTTAAAAGATACATGTATATAAACACATGATCAGCTAGTGTCGGTTCAGTTTAGGAAAGTCGTGAAACTATGTTTCAGTGTGGTAAATGTCCAAAGATATATAAATATAAAGAAATCTTTGGCGGCATACAAAGGAAAGACATTCTTAAATGGTGCATTATAATTGTGTTCAATTATGACGCAAGTCACAATTTTTAAGACGACATTAAGTGTAAAAACATCTAATGTCACATCATATGGAGTCAGAAGAGGCACGGGTGTTTGTTCTAAATGCTAAACGTGGTGACGCCGTTGACGTAGGTTATTTTTAACCTGTTTGTGTGGACGACACTATTATGGATTTTATTGCGGAAGAAACAGCTAGTCCACGTGACCCTTACGCTGTTAAGACGTCGGACATTTCGGATTCTGGACATTTAGATGTTATGAAAGCTCTTGATGTTCTAAAACATTTTGATATTCATAGTCCTGGGTCGTTTAACCTTGACCTGTTAGACACTTGTATAGATTTGTCTAATGTCATTTCCAAACAACCACTGGAACAACTGCCGCCGAAAGAGTCCCCGATTTATTCGTTAAAGTGCCAGGTTGTCTTCAAATGACGTGAGCAAGGTCAACCACGTCGTATCAGGAGTCACAAGGTGACTATTTCCGTGAGTACGACCTCCGCCGCCGGATGTAATTACGGTCAGGGAAAACATATCTCCTACAGCTACGGAACAACTTCTCGAGATATCAAATCAAGGGAGAAGCTGCAACCACAGAAGTTCACACGACGACACAGGAATTAAACTGTGGTTATCATCTAGTGTTATGAGTAGTATATTGCTTAGTTAAAATATTCATGTAAACATTTATCCTGTGTTTCATGGAAATGTCAAGAAGAACGCAAACTTCGTATTTAAAACGAACGATATTATAAATAATGCTAAATAGTTATTATTGCATTATCATAAGAAAACAATGGACACTTAAATCATTCTTAGCACAGTGCATACATACTATATATTAATTCAACTTTATCACCAAAGACCCCCCTCCCACTGCACCAAACACTGTTCCACTTTTACGAAAAACACTTGAACAACTCTCCTGAATTCAATAAGTTGATATTTTTCCATCAGTGAATAATTGTATGTACTCGTAACTCGTTCTAAACCCTACCACTGAGTTAACCGCATTGTATTTAGACGAACACGTTCATTATAACACGACTTATTCTAATCGCTTAAACATTCTATATAACAAAACTTAAACGGCAGCTCACAAAAATCAAAGTTTGATATATGCTGAACCTTCAAAAGCTTAAATCAAATTCTGAATCTTTAATAAACAATCTGAATTAAAACTATTAATAATTGTGATAGTTTTTCAAAAATCAAGAAAGCTTGTTATAAAATAAAATAATTAAACATTTTTAAAAATGTGTGGAAATACTTAATACAAATACACGATAAAGGTTATCTCTAATGAAACGACAGTATGCTTTGATTGGTTAGTGTGTTAAACAGGAAGACCCATGCACATGGATCATCACGCATGTAGCGATTGCAGAGGTTTGAAAGTGACATGCATAAACTTGCTAGTATTTTACAATGGCTTCGACAAGTGCACTTGTATTGTTATGTTTTCGTAAGTAAGTGATGGTTTTGGAATTCGTTTCTTGCTCCGAGTCCCAAGAAAGCTGCTACAGAACTTTATCGGACTAATATGAATGGTAACCTACGTACACAGAAATATGAAAACTTGCGTTATGGAATATTGTTCAAGCATAAGATACTTGCAATTAATTTTCACACCAGTAAATAAAGTTTTGGCCTATGTATGTGTGAAGGTAGCTGCACCCAGTCTTGTAAGCACCCTCCCGCCTCATAAATTTGAATTCAATGCCAGCATTGGTGGTCTTCTGTGGTAGTATAATAAAATCCTAAAGGGAATCATGTTTTCTATCGATTTTATACATACAAACGTTACATGTTTGGCAATTGGAAAGTTAAATAACAATTAAACTCAATTCCTAACGTGTACTGTCAAATTCAGAAGGTGGCAAGTATATCACTTCCCGATACGTGTGATTTTATCTGTCCTAATCCCAGTTCGATTTCTGAAGCACATGCGCTTTTCAAACCTAGTTAGAACAAAATATGAATATACATAAAACCAGCCTAAGCCTTATGTAAAGATCATTGCCTATTGGATAGGTTGTTGTCTAATGAATAGTAAAAATTTAATTACACTTATTGTTGGCTGAAGCCGTTTCATATCAAGCATTAGCATACCACACATCTTAACCTGATATGTATTCCCATCTTTAAAGCAAATCTCCGTTTACAGGGAATTTCCTTGACAAGCAATTTCTGCCACCACGTACAAAAATAGCTCGATTTCAGCTTGGTAAGTTTTTTGGAAAATAGTATGCAGTATGTGAAAACATTTGTTTTGACTTCACGTGATTATGTTTATCATCGCTTCATATATAAAGTGACAATGAAAAACTGTACGGCAAAGGTGAGTAACCGTTCTATGGCTCTTTGTATGTGCACACGGAAAGACGATAGACATTAATAGAATATAAATGATAAATATCACCCTTCTTAGTATTTAACAACTATGAAAGAATACGGAGTGTATCGCACCATACTATATCAAATCATTGTTGTGATCTAGGTCGATTTGATTTTAATTTGCTATGAACACATAGGATCTTGTATGTTTTGCTTGAAATGAATGCCTCAAGTATTCTGTTACTATTTATGAGCTCATAATAAAGCGTTTAGTGATCAAAACATGAAGCAACAAATACATTTTTAATTTATTGATAACGTTCAATTAGTACGACTTCATATGTAATTAATTTACAGTGTAATTTCTGACCTCATGGATATGTTTTATTCTTGTTATCAAAGTATTTGCATGATTTAAAGCAAACATGTTGAATCAAATTATTTTATTACTTATCCATTTTTATGTCTGGGAACGCTGCATATTATATCTAACATATTATATGTAGTTGCTTTTCTTGCCAGAATGAAGTTGTGTGCAAATATTTAAATGATCACGATGGTTGTTCATATGGCAATCTTAATTAATGATTAAATATTCTTACACATTTAGTTGTTTGACTAAGAATGCATTTCACACTAACAACCATATATATTGGATAGTACGCATAGTTTGATTTCCTTTTAAAGATATATTTTCTGTTTTTGCAATCGGAAGTCTATTTGTATCTTGCTCCAAATCTTAAGGACAAGTTTATGAAATGTATCGGCTAGATAGAGCTGATACGCCCCAGAATATTGTAAATGTTTCGGCGTTTAACGAATTTTCCCAATTGTGCAAATATACCACGTACAATGATTTGGTAAACAACAACATCCTTTTATACAAGTTGATATTAATCTTGGTGACTTGGTGGTCTTTCTTGTTAGCACCCTTCCGCCTTTAAAAAAACCAAGACGGGAACCCTACTATCATATAAATAATTGAATAAGAAAATCAAATGATAAATCCATTTTGATTTAATATTATATAATGAAAATAAATATAAACAAACTTTCCATTCATGCTGACATTTGAATCTTAATAGTACTATATTCAAACTGAATTTCTAACATTTTCTGTGAATCTCGAAATGTCCATCACAGCAGGATACAATATTCCCTTTTTTCTCATAGCAACTCGACCAATTTCTGCAGCATCCTGCCCTTTTATATCAATGTGCTTTATTACTAGTTTTGTGTGCAGATGCTGATTCTTATTCAGTTATAAATAATAATGTTCCCATCACCATGGTAGATAATCAGGATTTGAACACTTCTCTTAACATGAGTCAAAAGGTCTGAATACCCAATTAAGAAAAATAGTCCTTCCTATAACCATGGTTGTGAAACAGATGTTCGTCACTTCTCTTTACATGGGACCAAAAGTCCAAAGTCCAAGAAACAGATTATGGTCACTACTCTTAACATCAGACCAAATGTGAAAAGTCTAAGTTGTGAATAATAGTCATTCCAATTACCATGTTAGGAATTTAAATTATCCTTACTTATCTTTGTTGGGATTTTACGTCCAAAGTCCCAGTTATGAATAATAGTAATTGCTATTACAATGACATGGAAACTATGATCACTTGTATTAACATAAGTCAAATGTATAAGTACCCAATTATGAAGAAGAGCCTTTACGCAACAATGGTTGTAAAATTGATGATAACCCTCCCCAACCCTTTCCAATGACTGAACCGGAGTATTTCCCCTTACTTATTTGCCTAACAAGTTAAAGTTCATAATATTGAAACGAACATGTTCACTATGACATCGAGTATACTGAACGCTAATAACAAATAGATAAAACAAATGTTAAATGGCAGGCTCTAAAATTAAGGTGATGAGACAATAGATGATATACGTTCAATAGCTTGAAGCAAAATTTTAAATTGTAAACCGATCTTTAAATCTCAAATTTATCATGACAAACAATTTTGAAAAATAATTAGAAGGCAAATAAGTGACTTATGAAAAATATAAACATAATATTGTTTAAAATACAACTATGAAATAATAATCATAAAAAAATATAAAGTCATAGACACACAACAAACAAATATGTGTGGAAATAAAAAATAAAAGATTCCAGACTCCCCTTAATTATGCACACCTACGCCTCTTACAATGATGTCGGTCAAGCACAACTTTTGTACAAGTTGAGATGTATTCAGGGGATTTATTTGGTATATACTATATTACTGATTGAACTTCCAAACAAATAACTCGGAACTCGCAGATTGTTGACTCTGGGGGATTTTTGCGGAAACGAGGTTTACCGAATAAATTTGGTTTAGTAAATTAGCTCCAGCGTTAAGAAAGTACTAGCTAATAACACGGCTTTATTGTTGCACTGCCAGTTTTAACAACAAGAGTATTTGTATGTTGAGGAAATTAACTCCTAGCTATGATTTTGTACGAGCACTTAGCACTTATAGCAACAATAGCCATCATTGAGGTTCAGAGTAGTTCTGAAAATGACGGAATGCGTCCACTACTATAAGCTGAGCAATAGAGGGCCAAAGACGTTCCGGGGATTGGCATCGACATAAAGAGCCAGAGGTTGCTGTTGGAACGCAGCTTGAGCACGCAATATGTTGCAGTCGATCAGGGGTTGTAGGGACAGGTGCATCAGCGTGATCCAACTACCAGACTATTTTGGCTCGGGTGTATACAGCTTTTCATTTTCAACCTCAATGAATTTTCGGAATTCAAGTCACAGACACCTTAAGGCCGACGCACTTCAAACCATGAGCTCGAGCTCAGGGCTCAGTAGCTTCACGGCTTAGGCTCAGCCACAACATATTCACACACACTGCTCTCTATATACTCATGTGCGAAACGAATCAAAGCTCTCTTCTTTAGAATACCCTAAAGGTTGACTGCATGCGCATGAGTATGACGTCAAACAAGAAATTAAAGTTTACGCTTGATGCATGATTTTTTATTTACCAGGTCAGTAGCCATACCTTAACGAAGAACCTGTTTGTTGGCACCAGATATTTATCGAGACACACCGTACAAAATGTTCCTCTGAAACAGACCACACATACATCTTGTATTTTTAGCTTTGAATTTGATAAACCTTCATGAGTTTCAAAATATATTATGATGACTGACTGATTAAAAGCAGTTCTGTCAATGTTAGATGTTGGAATCAGATGGTACAAATGTGAGGTTTTGCAAATTTAAAACCTCCAGTAACCACATGTTACAGTAAACTCGTCTTTCAATGACTGTTCCAAGGCGCTGTGTGGACCAACCTTTTTGGATAAAGCTATTGTGACGAGTGTTCGGTCAGGTTTTGATGATTGGGTGTTTGTGTCTCTTATTCAGTGTCGTTTGGGCATTCGTCTTGTGCCTCTCAATAGGGTCTATATTCGAATAACTGACTACTGGACTTGTGCATTGTATTATCATTGTTTTGTTTCAGCGCATGTGAACGATATAGGATGATATGTTCATTCTGCTATGCGCTTGGATCGTCCATTTGCATAACTCAAAAAAACAGACAAACACAACTCCTAAATTGTGATACATGTTTTATTTTTCTCCAATATTAATATGCAAGTACATATTTGCTTTTGACACATCAGGGTTGTTTACTTTAATTTAAAGAGATTTACAATTATCTTACTTGGAAGTTATTTGATACAATGAATAGTTTGGTATGTTTCAAATACGTAAATCACATCAACTTATACCAATTGGTGTTCATCTAATGTCAGGCATGCATAGTTATCATGTATCAGCGTTCCCTTTTTGTAGGCTAAAGAAAGAAAGAAATAGCACAACTGTGAAAAAGGCTGAGATATTCAGCAATCAGAACCACAATGGCCATCATAATGAAGAATTCTTAATGAAGGAAGATAAGCAAAAACACACGACCAGTGTTGACGAACAAAAACATGATAAAAACATATTTTCTTTGGATAAATTAGACAATTTGTACACGCGTATAATGACATTTGTCTTCGTAGATGCAGTTCGCAAAATGTTTTTACTGCTCTACGCATTGTCATTTGTATTTTATAGCACATTTGATTATCGAATTAGCTAATACTCTATAAAGGTTTAAGCTTTTTACCGTTCACAATCAAAGTAGTCCGTACACTGGTTATAGAGAAATAAAATAAACCTGTGCATTAACAAAATGGTCACCCTTCGACTCACAATCCCATTGTATTCAATTATATGTATTTTGATCTGAACTTCAGTAGTAATAATAACCGAAACTCGTTGTCAGACATCAACTAAATTAGTATCGTTTTAAATGCGATGAAATTGCCTTTTTTAAATAAATGATCATTGAAAGTTCAAATTATAACTCTTTTGTTATTATTATTTTAAAATGTGACACCAAATACTATGTTTCGCCAAAACGTTCGTAACACTTTCGAAAATACTTTTATAATTAGAAGTGTGTGCATAATTGCTGTAAGGTATTTGTTCAAACTTGTAGATAATAAAGCTCAATTGAAACGCAGTTTAAAACAATCGTTGCCAACATCAACTATGTTAATAAATCCCTTGTAACATGTGTTATAAATATTCGTGTGTTGATTTACTCAAACTTATATTTTATAATAAGAAAAAAAATGTATTAAAAGTCGTTCACTATATGGCACCTAAAATATTAAGCGTCGAAAACATGTGTTACTTTTGGTGTACAAAGTCTTGGGCACTTTGGTAAAAATC
The DNA here is from genome assembly GCF_026914265.1 of Mya arenaria. NCBI lineage: Eukaryota > Metazoa > Mollusca > Bivalvia > Myida > Myidae > Mya > Mya arenaria. The sequence continues at coordinate 57,625,747 of NC_069128.1, forward strand.
CATGATACATATACATATACAATGCGAGAATCGATAAGGGCGCACTAACTAAAATCATCAAATTATTTTACAAGGAAAGAAGGGTATACGCAAGCAGAGACAACAGAAGGCTTCCGAAAGCGGCAGCCATTTTTTCCTTCCCGCTGCAGCCACCAACTTTCACCGTTAGTGTGAGGACGTTGCTCTCGCCGCCGGTGATCATGCCTTTAATGGCGACTGTGTACTCGTCTTTTTTGGTCTTGTCGAGGGTAACACCGGCAGCCGTTGTCACAGCTCCAGAAGTTTGATCAACAGCAAAGGTGGTATCTGGAATGGTTACGCGATTCAGGGCATTGATAGACAGATGTATTCGAACAATCCAATTTGCAATTGCGTTATTAAACAAACAATTATTTTGTATTACAAATACATAACATAACAAAGATATGCTCCAACTGCTGAATACAAACAATATTGTTATTGACTTTTCTTCTTGTAAACAGAACGGTTTTTTATTCATTGTATTACATACTGAATACCCCTCGTAAGTTCTAAATTCGAAAAGGACAATATATTTTAAACATTTCATTCAATTTACCATTAATGACTAATGCGTTTGATGTAATGTTTTAAACAAAATGTTGTTTAAGCAACGCAATATCAAATTAGATCTTGTCATATTAGGGTATATAAAGAAAAGTAGATTATTTTTTATAGTAATTGTATATCGTGAATTGGTGTACATCATATGTTCAGGGCTGCTGCTGTTTGAATTTTTGGTAAAATGTATGTAAATTGTTAGCAGGTTTTTTGAAGGGTGCTGCACTCTCTTATTTTTGGTAGCGCCCTTTTGTCCTCACGGAGACCATCATTGGCACCCTTATTTAATTAAATGCTGAACAATATATTCTCTAAATTGTGTATTTTTTTATTTAAACATTTAATATAATTATATAATTGATACAATTTTTACATGTTTGGTTGTTGAAATATGATATAGCATTATCTGTCAAGTTCATAACATTTAAGTTGTTCACTGACGAAACAATGTGCCTTTTTCCCTTAAGATCCCTGTCCCTCTTTTGCAGCATCCTGCCCTTTATAATCTAGCTAAAACATATATATATGTATATATTTAATCCTATGTGTTACGACCATAACCTCGAGTCAGTTCATTGTCTTTGGTTTTTTTATAGATAGTTGTCCGGTTAGCGCAGTGGTAAGCGCATTCGCTACTCACCAAGGCGCCTCAGGTACGATTCCCGGCCTGGGCGCATGTGAGTTTGGTTCGTCATCGCCAAGCCATACAATGGGTTTCCTCTGGGTACTTCAGTTTCCCTCACAACATAAGACTATAATCATGTGTGAAATCGTTCATAACGTGATTAATATAATGCTTAAATAACTTGTTTCACAATCGTTGCAAAATAAATAATTTAGGTACGTACCAGTAGTCGTGTAACTGTCGACACCGGCAGCAGAAACGTCACCAACCGATTCACCTATTAAAAAAAAAGGTTCGTTATGTTCAATAAGCAATAGTTGAATTTCAAAAAGCGTTTTAAAGAGTTTTGGCTTTTTAGGGCCATAGTTTTAACGCTGATTAACATCTGGTAGTAAATTTTGAGATTCAAAAACGTATTTAACCTGCTAATTGCCTCATAAACGAATGTCTTTTGGTCCAATAATTAGCGAAAAAAAAGAAGATAAATGAAATTTATAAAGTAAGGCGTGACCAGCAGGTAATCGCTGTTAACAGATAGATATTCGTAGAGCATAATATCATATCTTTATATCGAAACAGAGCCAGAAGTATCGTGCAATAAGAAGAGTGCAAATTAATGATGTTCACTTATTCGCACGCTACATGTATGCTGCTCTTAACAATGCTATGAACGCTCAAATATGATTTCAACAATTCGAGTAGAGATCGCAGTATGTATAATGTGTAAACAATTTGAAGAGATAAAAGCTCATATCAATGTAATGTATACAATTATGTTTTTACTTTGGACTATTTAAACCATTTTGACATTTTCGCAACATATTTCCTCCATTATGCGTATATTGATATATCATTGTCTGTTTACCGCACATTAATACTTGCATAGTTACAGCCCTGTCTTATGGTTACCACTTTGGTATTATAATGAATGTGTAAACAAAAACAAAGAAGAAATCACTCTCCAATATAGTTCAATATGCAATTAAAAGATAATGTCATAAATAGTTTAAACACCGGTCTTCTGAATTTAATATTGACACCAATCATTGGAAATTTGTCAAAATTTCAATCGGTAATTTCTACCGACCTGGACCTAAACCGTCCTTTACGCATAGCTCTTTCGTTGTTGTGGTAAAAGGGCCGACATCTCCAATTTGCACTGAAACAGTAGCAGTTCCGGTTACAGTGCCATCTGTGGCTCTGAAATTAAAAAAACCGTTTGTAAGAACGCTGATATCAATGAAAATAACAAGACTTCAGTAAGTATAAGTTAAAACTGTAATCGTTCTTACGGATATATTCAATTACCCAACAGTTGACAGATAGTCGTTAACATAGTAACACAGGCAAACTTGTCCCGTTAAGGTCGTCGACGATGCTGCATGTCTTTATAGTCTAGTATGAATTTTTGTTTTAAACAGTTATATTGAGATAAACCATTTGTTCTTTTGTTATAGACTTACTCGAGTTTAAGAACCAATACATTATTAACTTCATAGTCCACTGTGGCTGAAAGCGTAACAGTGCCTACAGTAGCGACGGATAATGTCACCACATTTGGAGTTCCGGTGACCGTGTATCCTGAGATTGCGGTGCCATTACTGGCCGCTGTAAGTGAAACAACTGTTGCTCCTGCAGTTGAGTTCTCGGGCAATGGTGCAGTAAGTGTTATTGTTCCATTGGCCCCAGTTATTGTGCCGTCACCGGACCATCCAGTGATAGCCGATTCTAAAATAGATGTATTTCTTAGTTTAGAAGATTATATATATCATTTTATTATACACCTATATGGTAATTATATGTTATTTGACCCAAAAATAATTCCATTGTATATTTGAAACGGCTATTTATATTTTAATAATGGTTCTTTCGTTTTTTGTTATTTGAATTTATGTAATTTTCGTCCATTTTCGTAATTGGTCAAAAGGCTTCCTGTGTCAAAGTGTACAATATAATGTTCAACGACTTATAAAAGCTGTGAGATAATGAATAAGTTGCTTCATCCATGTTTAAAGAATAAATATTTATATTTTAACTTAGTTAAATTAGATTCGTTTGTAAATGTGCGACATTTTTACTTATAAGTGCAATATTACAGCTCTGTACCTGTCTGCATCTGCCCTCAAACATTTTAGCACAAGAAAAAGTATATGCATTGTTCAAAATAGTATATTGTATCAGTTATGTAATTTGCAACAATCTTTTATGTCTTCAAAAAAGAGGACGATAAAGATCCTACAACAACGAGAACTAAATTCCATAGAATACATTTCCAACCAAAACAGGACAATCGCAAGCCGTTTTTTTCGATAAATGGTTATAAATCAAATATTATTTTTGCTATAATAAAGGCCTTGCTTGGGGTCGGAAGACATATGTATCAAGTCTCATTTCAATATATTGAGCAATGTTTGAGTCAAAGTTGAAGCCTAGTATTGAGTTTATGCGCGCCGACCTCGATCATGACCAATAATGAGAACACCACATCGCTTTAACAACATATCGTTATTGTTGTTTTTTCTTTAAATGATATTTAAATTGAACGACTGGAATAATACAGTAATAAGTGATTTTCTGTTGGTCAAAATAACTGAGACATATTTAATTAAGGCTCAGCTTTCACTCTGCTACTATCCTATGTTTCCTATTTTTTGGAATGAACGCGGTCGTTTATCTGATCGATAGAGTTTGCTAAGTACTCACCTGTAAAGGTTACATGTTTTGGTGAACTTTCAATTTGAAACATTGGTTTGAATGAACGCACGCTCACCAACATTTTGATTCCATTTTTTTATTATAAAATAAAATAATTCATCGACGATTTATTCGTCACAAAAACGCTGCTGACTTTAAGAAATCACTAAGTCGGAGGCGTTTCAACCTTCTCATATGTATTCATTTATTTTTGTTAATATATATTATTTAGAGTAAGGTAACAGTAATGAATGTTTAACATACCAGATTTTTGAATGCCGCAGAACAACAAAGCACAGAAAACAATTTTCCAAAACATCGTTGCAAAGTTGATCGCAGATTGTGTGTGAAGCGTTTTTCAATCAGCCGATAAGGAACCACAGCCCCCACCTGACAGTTTATACTGCAGAATGCTAGGGTTTCTACGGCAGCAAACAAGATTACCTTATTAAGATAAATTGGTATGTGAGTTGCAATGTCGAATTGCAAACAAACTGACACTTGTGTACTCATTGATTTTAATATACGGGTATTTTAATTAAATGGATTATTAAACGGCTACAAGTTCTTCAATAAACAACTACCGAACTATTTTAAATACTGCACTGAAAGCGTTTTGAAAATGGTTTTAAAATATTTACATTTTCAAGTTGTCGATGTTTTATTTGCAAGTAATCGCTTAAAGGGATTTATTTAATCCCTATTCCTGCACCTCTTTACACTGCTGACGATCTTCAGGGGATTTGAATGACAATGCAATACAAACACAACAAGTCATTAATAAAATGCATAATTAGGAAAGAGATATGCGTGGGTACGACTCATCTTTAATTGCACGGACGATTTAATTTATAACGACGCGAGGAACAACTAAGCAAACACAGGATAAAACTTGGATTAGGGTAAACACAGCAGAAAAATATGAGCTCTTCCGTTCTTGTTTAGAGTATATCTTTAAACTGCTTTAATACTTGTATGACTAATAAAGGACCTTCTTTTTATAAATTCAATGCATACAAACAATATCAAACAATAGTAATATACGTCAAGAACGTTATATCAAATAGGTTTTCCTGTTTTACCTCAGCCTTTATCTATAAAATCAGTATAGTGAAAAAAATACTATATGTCAATTTTGCTCTTTCATATTCCATTACACTGGCTTTTGGCACAACTTTTTTCAATTAATTGCAAAATACATGACCTAATTAAATAATATATATTTCGAAAAGCGCAAAAAAATATATATAGCGTAATGCAGGAAAGGACGAACGTACCACTGCAATTCGGATCAAATACCAAAATAGCGCACCACTGTAAGGGAAGACGCACCATTGTAAGGGACGTAACTGATTCTCATGCACCACTGTATGGGACGTGACTGATTCTCATGCACCATTGTAAGGGACGTGACTGATTCTCATGCGCCATAGTAAGGAAAAGTGCATGACTCTAATGCGCCACTGTTATTAAATGTCTGTCATTTATTCGCCACTGTACGGGAAACCACAAGCCTTTAACGCGCAACTGTTATGTATGTGACTGCCACTCATTCGCCACTGTACGGGAATCCATATGCCTCTTATGCGCCACTGTTATGTATGTGACTGCCACTCATTCGCCACTGTACGGGAAACCAAATGTCTTTTATGCGCGATTGTTTTGTATATGACTGATACTTATGCCACTCATTCGCCACTGTAAGGAAAACCGGATTTCACTAATGTGCCTAGGTTATGTAAATGACTGCCACTCATGCGCCACGGTAAGGGAAACCACAAACCTCTCATGTGCCACTTTTATAATAGTGACTGCCACGCGTGCGCCACAGAAAGGGAAACCACATGCCCCTTATGCGCCGCTGTTATGTAAGTGAGTGCTACTTATAATCCACTATAAGGGAAACCACATGCCCCTTATGCGCCGCTGTTATGTAAGTGAGTGTTATTTATAATCCACTATAAGGGAAACCACATGCCTCTGATGTCTCAGTGTGATGTAAGTGACTGCCGCTCATGCACCACTGAAAGGCAAACCACATGTTTCTGATGTCCCAGTGTGATGTAAGTGACTGCCGCTCATGCACCACTAAAAGGCAAACCACATGCCTCTAATGCGCCTCTGTTATGTAAGTGACTGCCGCTCATGCACCACTGAAAGGGAAACCACATGCCTCTAATGCGCCGCTGTGGTGTAAGTGACTGCCACTCATGCGCCACTGAAAGGGAAACCACATGCCTCTAATGCGTCACTGTTATGTAAGTGGCTGCCACTCATGCACCACTAAAAGGGAAACCACATGCCTCTAATGCGCCGCTGTGATGTAAGTGACTGCCACTCATGCGCCACTGAAAGGGAAATTACATGCCTCTAATGCGCCACTTTTATGCAAGTGACTGCCACTCATGTGCCACTGAAAGGAAAACCACATGCCTCTAATGCGCCGCTGTGATGTAAGTGACTGACACTCATGCGCCAATATATGGAAACCAACATGCCTCTAATGCGCCACTTTTATGTAAGTGACTGCCACTTATTAGCCAATTTACGGGAAACCAGTTGCCTCTAATGCGCTTCTTTTATGTAAGTGACCGTCACCTATGCTCCATTTAAGGAAAACAGGAAGCCTCTAATACGCCCATGCTATGTAAGTGACTGCGCCTCTGCTAGGGGAAACTGCTGCCTCTAATGTACCACTGTTATGTAGCGACTGTCCCTCATGTTCCACTGCAAGGGGAAACAGCATGCCACTAATATATCACTTTATTTCAGTGACTGCCACTCATGCGCCACTGCAAGAGGAAACTGTATGCCTCTAATACACCACTGTTATGTATATGTAAGTGACTGCCACTCATGCGCCACTGCAAGGGAAAACTGCATGCCTCTTATGCACCACTATAATGAAAGTGACTGCCACTCATTCGCCCCTGCAAGGGGAAATTGCATGCCTTTTATGCAAAACTGTTATGAAAGTGACAGTCATGCGCCTCTGCTAGGGGAAACTGCATGCCTCTAATACACCACTGGTGTGTAAGTGGCTGCCACTCATGCGCCCATGCAAGAGGAAACTACATGACTCTTATACACCACTGGTATGTAAGTGACTGCCACTCATGCACCACTGCAATGGGAAAACTGCATGGCTCTAATACACCACTGTTATGTAAGTGACAGTCACTCATGCGCTCCTGCAAAAGGAAACTTCATGCCTCTAATACACCACTGGTATGTAAGTGACTGCCACTCATGCGCCACTGCAAGGAAAACCTGCATGCCTCTTATGTAACATTGTTATGAAGGTGACTGCCACTCATGCGCCCCAGCAAGGGGAACTGCATGCCTTTTATACACGTATGTTATGTAAGTGACTGCCACTCATGCGCCACTGCAAGGGAAACTGCTTGCCTCTAATATATCACCATATGGAAGTGACTGCCACGTATGCGCCATTGCAAGAGAACTCTGAATGCCGATAATGCACACCTTTTATGTAAGTGACTACCACTCATTCGCCCCTGCAAGGCGAAATGTCATGCCTCTAATATACCATTGTTATGTAAGTGACTGCCACTCATGCACCCCTGAAAGTGATACCATATGCCTCTAATGTGCCACTGTTTTTAAGTGACTGTCATTCATGCGCCACTGCCAGGGAAAATTACATGCCTCTAACGTGCCACTATGATGAAAGTGACTGCAACTCATGCGCCACTGCAAGGGAAAACAGCATGCCTTTAATGCACCACTATTATGTAAGTGACTGCCACTCATGCGCCCCTGCATGGGGAAACTGCATGCTCATAATACACCACTGTTATTCAAGTGACAGCTCTAATGCATCCCTGCAAGGGAAACCAAATGCCTGCCTCTAGTGCGTTATTGTTATGTAAATGACAGTCACTAGTGCGCCATTGCAATTTAAACCGCATGCCTCTAATGCGTCACTGTTATGTAAGTGACAGCCACTCATGCGCCATAGCCAGGTAAACCGCATGCCTTGAAAGCGTCATTGTTATTTATTAAAAGTATTTATATTTAATCTAAATTCTTTATGGATAGAAGAGTTATGTTGTAGCCCACTATCTCTTGACGTAAAGAAAGGTGACAATATAATAATGTTATTAATAAGTGATTTCATATTGGCCCAGTTATTTGTGAGAGGTTAGCTGTATTTAGACATTGCACATACTTATGTCTCGTACGTCCTAATTTCGTAAATCGTTTGCCAAAACGTCAAATCTTCAACATTCGTCGTCCATTTTGTCGGTGTACAAAAACAGATTTATCGTAAAATCCACCAAAGGGTTAAATCATTTTAATTTAGTTAAAAACTTTTCGTATTTCGATTTTATCGAATGTTCCTTATCTCGAAGTAGTTCTGGAGGTCCCTACGACTTCGACATAGCGAGGTTTAACTGTATCTGGATACCATTTTTATATTTAAAGCTAAAACGTTTAGAAATTAAACGCTTACTTTATAACAATTCCATCTTTGTTAAGAAGGCTTTTGAATTAGGAAAGAGATTTGGTTTATTGTAAATGATTGCTCTTCAACCTATTATAATAACAAATTGCACATTTTATCATAGTTGTTGTATTAAATCTAAACAATTTGCTTAGTATCACGGATTTAAACATTTAAATGAACTAAATTAGATTAATTTAAAAGTGTTTGTAAAAGTGTATGTGAATGACCTATGGAATAATGTATTGATTCACACATGCATATTAATATACTTTCATAAAATATATATATTTACCCATTTCTTTTAATTTTATTATATTTCTGCTCAGTTTATTTCAGGCATTCATTCAAATAGCTTTCCATACTATAGAACAGATTACCACGCATAACATACAATTGATCAAAGATCAAAGGTCATTTCATAATTCCGTCAAAATATTGTAACAGAAATATACCATTTGATGCCATAAATGCGGATCACATACATCAGTGGAGGAATTTGCCAGATTTGGAACCAATGTGATTCCCCTTCAGTGTTTCGCGATCAGGATTTTTTTGTCATTTTACTGCGCAATCGCGCGGCAAAGTATTCATGATCCACCATTAAGCTTTGAATAATATATAATTTTACTTGATTCAAAGAATAAAGCAGAGCTTTATATTGACATACGATGTTTAAATATCGGACTACTTTGTAAAAAACACTTTCACGGAAAGTGATAATATAGTGTAAATGCATCATGTTTTAAAAGAGGATTTCCTTTTGGATTTTGATCCGTGAAAATTGGCCATTTTTTTCTCCAAGCTAGCACGCGCTTTTTAAAGACAACGTTGATGAAGCGTTTCTAGTTTCCACTAGTTGAACCAAAAGGCCCATTATTCCGGTTTTTTGAAAGAAGTAGTCCCCATTTATCATATATACAAACCACCGGAAAGCATATACTAAAACGAGGGTTATTGTTAGATTGTGTGGTTTATTCAATTTAATTTCATTGAGTGACCGCGAAATTAGTTTTTGGACTAGGGAACTTGTGGCCTAGTTCATAGCCATAAACACGCTATCTGCATTCTCAAGCCGCATCTGGGGGTTCACTGACGTAATGTATTCATACGCTGTATTTTGATTGGATTGCGGTTAGCGAATTTGAATAATCAAAGTAGTACCAGAACTGATTACAATGAAAACATCCAATAAAAATAGTTCTCCTAACAGTTCAAGCTAACTGTATGTTCCTTTAATGAAGCACAAGAAATTCATACGAAGCGAGTGAGTTAATCGGGTTAAGTACATAAATGTTCTTGCATACGGTCAGATTATATGCAATAAGAATATGAATATATTGGAAAAGTACGCATCGAAATTTTTCCGTTCAATGCTCTGTATTGATAGACTGGTACCCTCTTTCTCTTTTATCCGAAATGAAACCAGTACCAGCTCACCGCGGTGCCCGTCGCGCATTCGAAATGTCTTGTAAATTCATACGTAAAGCGAATAAAGCGTGCGGTCTAAGTAGAAAACAACCAGGAAAGTTGGTTTAAAAAAGTATAGTTATCCTTTGTATAGAATGTTGGTATTCCGAAGTCAGTCCCTGTTCTTTTTTTCGACATAATTTCCATGTTTCCGTGATATTTTCTTTTCGATACAAAGTTTTTTCAACTAATCATCGCATGGCACGTATCACTTTTTTAATACAACATGATATTTGGTATTTATTGTTCAAATACTTATAATGTTAACTAAAAACCATATGCCGCGTAACTTTATATTTTTGAGAAAAAGTAAATCAGGGTACCAGTCTACTTATTGACCTCAAAATTTACTCTGATCAGAGTGGCCGAATGATTCAGATATGTATGTTATCACCACTTCCGGATGCTGATGAAGTGAATTTCATAGTGTTTTATTGAGGAAAATTATCAATAAAGCCGACATTGAATGATTACCACCATCAAACGGATTTCAATTTTGCAAAATGGAGATAAAAAAAATATCAAATATGCGCATACTTATTTATGAAGTTTCATTCTAAATGAAGCCAAATGTATGAATTTGTGCACAGCATCTGTGAATAAGATGATTGTTTACCTATGTTCATAGAAAAGTCTTGGAGCCACTCTCAGTGTAAGTACATTATTACGTTATACATTTTGTTCAATGATATGGTGATAAGCCATCGCCATTGATAAAACAATCTTTCATGCTCAAATTTGATTTCCTCTCTTATAATGCACCAGTCAATTGTTACCACGCACCCCTCAGGGATATACCGGGGGAAAAGGGCTGTGTTTTTACCTTTCAGGTGTCCTCTTAGCTAAAGAACTTCAGCGAACACATTATATATTACCTTTTTTGACGTGTTGTAAACATCAAAAAAATAAATATCAACATTAAAGTTATGGAAGCCAGAACTAGTGTCCTCGCAATGCCGGATGATTGCGGTGGTTTTGTATTCCCTCAAAATATATCAGGGAATTGCTCTTACCTTAGATCCCCGGGGTGCGGGGACGTTATTCACGGGATTTTACCACCAGTTCGTTCTCGCAGGGCAGGGATTTTACCGGGGATTGGCTGGACCGAAAGTTAAAGTACCTGCTATTCCCTTGGGGGGGGGGGCGTGGTTACAATTGACTGGTGCATACTTTACAAGTTCTTTTTCTGAAGACGCTCTGTGCCCACTTTTTGTTTTCTAGCCAAGAATGAAATTCAAAAATCAGTCAGGGATACAGTATGGTGATGCATTGTTGTTGATAGATCAATATGAATTTGTGAAATATTTTAGTTTTGAGTTTTATTTAACAATGCAGTGCCGAATATTGTGGAGATAGAATTGAATTTGTATTAATTAATCAGTTGACTTGTGGCGTTTAGGGAACAAAATTAAAATCAAAATATTAAATAAAGTTCCCTTATCACCCAATGTTGTGGAATAGTGAAGTAATGAAGATTTACCCTCACAACAGTCTTTCTCAAATGCTGTCCAGGCTCTTTTATGCTTAAGAATAACTAACCTCGCGATGTCAGACCAGAAATCTTCTTGGCATGAGATTGGATCACTATGGATCATTATGCACCAGTCAATTGTAACCACGGCTCCCACATCCGAGGGTATACCGGGGATAGCCGGCGAAATGGGCCATGTTTTTACCTTTCAGGTGGCCCCGCAGCGCCGGGTCTTCCCGGAAAATACAGTGTGGATGGGGCTTAACCTAATGTCCCTTGGGTGCGTGGTCATTTGGTGGGGACTTTAGCATCAGATTATCTCCGCAGGGCGGGGATTTTAGCTGGGGTTGGCTGGACCGAAAGTAAAAGTTCCGCAATACCGGGACCGGGCGGGGGGGGGGGGGGGGGTCATGGTTACAATCGACTGATGCATTAGCTTGTGTATTCAGATAAAGTTAAGAATATATATTTATTTATATAAGTTATACTTTGCAATCTAAATCAAAGATTTGAAAAAGGTATCCTGTATCAATAAATGCAAGTATACATAAATGACTGTGCAAATCTTTATGGATAATTAAAACAAATCTTGGTTGTAGACCATTACTACTAAATATTTGATAAGTCACAGACATTATAAGATACAGTTTAAAGGGGCTGTACTCAGTTAATGATGAAAAAGCAAAAATTTAAAGAAAATTGTAGAAAATTGACATAAACCTGGTATCGATGTGTACAATTAATGCATTGAAACTTAATAACTGATGATCTCCATAGTTTACAAATGATTTATTAATAGCAGTTATTTCGTGTTTTTCCATTAAAAAAAGATTACTAGGTATGTCTACCGAGTAGAATTCATTCCTTATGCGTGAGCTGCCGTTGAGGTTATTACATGATATTAGCGAGTTAGGTATACATCTGGAAAATTCCACCCAGTAAAAGTCAGTCTTCATAGCATAGTAGATACGACACTTCACTGCATTTTTGTTTTCATTTTGCTATTTTATTTACAATAACGATATCAAAGAGCAAAATATTTTATTAAAAAAGTGTCCTTAGATTCGTTACAGGAAAAAAAACAATTGTTGGTGCCAATCTGGTGTACAGTCCCTTTCATAAACAACAAGTGAAGCCAATGCTGTATTAATTTGAGACTTGTAAACAAAAAGAAGACAGCACACAGTTCAGAAAGTGTGACTAATGTGAGAATACCTTACATAATTTATAAATCTTCATGCGATTCAGACAATTTTAATGGTAGAAATCACAAAAATTCATTGCCTTGAATTATTCCTGTCATAGTTTAAAGCTGCACTCTCACAGATTTACCGTTTTTACAGCTTTTTTGTCTTGGAAAGAGCATTTTTTTGCGTTAACATCTTCAAACAATGATATCAGATTGCTGGCAAACAATCAGCTCGTAGTTTGTAATATTTCCGTTCGAAAATTAATGTTATATGGCTAATAAACCGTTACTAACAGCTTATGAATAATGTTAAAACATCATTTTTTTAACTTTAATATAAAAATCTGCCATCTAAATTTTGGTCAGCAGTCTTATATAACTGGTTTCCATGGATTTTCGCAAAAATTGGCTCGTTCTGAGACAAAAAATAAAAAAAGTTGTCAAAACGTTCAATGTGTGAGAGTGCAGCTTTAAACTCATAATAAAATTTCAATGCACTGCATTTGACATAATTTTAAACAGATGAAAAAATGTTATTTTTAAAAAGCACAATATATCCTTTATGTCACCTTACATTATAATGAATTTATTCAGACCATAATTAAGTGACTTTTCTTGCACTTAAATGTGAACAAGAAAGCTTGGGATTGAACACTAAATGAAACAAGAATGAAATTAAATGAATCACAAAATATCATCAAAATTATACACACAAATGTTCTTTATTATACAAACAAATGAAACTTTTTAGACTTTCAAAAATTTAACATTTACTAACTTACGGTTATATGAAATGATGAATACATTTGTAGGATTTGATATCCTACTAGATGTAACTCTGCTTCGTTCATTTTTCTAAACTTTCTCTCAGTGATGAGGAATAAATTTTATTCACTCCAGTTGTTTTCTAAGTTTATGAAAATAAGAACAATTGAAACAATTTATTAACTACTGTTGATCAGTGCAGATTGTGGGAGGTCATGGTTGATTTCAATGAACCACCAATAAGCCCTGCCAAAATTGGATACTGATTGGTCAGTCAGGTGCTTTGGTAGGCATGATTAGCATGAATGTTCATTTTGACCATCATTTATGAATGTTTACAAAATCATTGAATATTGAAATAACAAGCAAAATGTTAGTTTGAATGATGAATACCATGAAATATGTGAAGTATTCAAAACGAGACCATTTCTTCAGCTTGTGTAAATAATGAGAAAATTGTTAAGTAAAATTATTTATTGTTTATCAGGAAAATGTTGAAATCTCATGTTTTGGTCTATAGTGATCATACCTGATTGCTATGTTATTGTCACTCATTGCAATATGTCTTATTCATTGCAATATTTATGTTAAACATTAATTATTATGTTGACTTAAGTTTGAAGATAAGAACTAATGGTATAGGTGATGTGAGAATGATCTCGTAAGTCTTTATTTTAAACCCCTTTTGGTATTGTGAGTTTTTTGCTCCAGTCTTGTTCAGTTTAGCTTTTGAAGATTTTCAAAGTAACTGCAAAACAAGTCCAGCTGTCTAGAAAGTCTATGTCAAACCCGGACCAGATATAATTTCTTGTCTTTTCAAATTACCAACTTGACAATGGTTTTATCATAACATAGGATATTGGTTTTAAAGAACATGTTAGTGTTTTTGTATGTGGAATGATATATCATAAGTGGCCCTAAATTGAACATAATTTATAGTTCTCATTGATATTACACATAGCCCCAAGTACATGTTGATCTAAGATGTAAGGCTTGGATGGAGTCAGGACAAGAAAAATGCATGTTAATACATTGTACTTTCCAACGCAAGAACTGTTTGTTTATTAAAGTAAATAAAGCAATCCCCACAACAAGGAACTGCAGTATTGCTTAACCAGATTAATTGACATTATGAGTTGGAGTTCAAATTGCTGCAATTAAAGGCACATCTAGTTTTCAGAATTATTCAAACTCTGATTTAGCAACCTTAATATAGTTATATGAACTACTTTTGCGAAATGAAAGCTTTTTTAGATTTACAAGGACGGGTGAAAATGTATTTGCCAAATGTACTGCAACACCTGATACCTGTTGCCTAGGAATCCAACAAATTCTTGGCACTTCAAATGTTACAGTACTATTCAATTTGGAGTGCCTGAAAAGAAAGCTTCTTGATTCTACATTCAAGAGGGCCCACGACGCTCCGGGCATTAGCATCGACAGAAAGAGCCAGGGGTTGCTGTTGGAACGCAGCTTGAGCATGCAATCTGTAACAGTTGATCAGGGGATGTAGGGACAGGAACATCAGCGTGATCCAACTACAAGACGTTTTTTGGCTTGTGTGTATATAGCCTTTCATATTCCACCAAATTGAACAAGCGGAATTAAAGTTACAGACACATTAAGGCCGACACGCTACAAACCAAAAGCTCAAGGTTCAGTAGCTCCACGGCATATGCTCAGCCACAACCTATTCACACACACTGCTCTATATATACTCATGTACGAAATGCATCAAAACTCTCTTTTTTCGAATACCCTAATGGTTGACTGCACGCGCAGCGTGGCGTATGACGTCAAACAAGTAATTGAAGTATACGCTTGATGCTTGTTTTTCTTTTATTTACGAAGAACGAGCTCAATAGCCATACCCTAACGTATAACCTTTGTGTAGGCACCAGATATTTATCGAGACACACCGTACACAATGTTCCTTAGAAACAGACCACATCTTGTATTTTTAGCTTTGAAAAGCAGTTCGGTCAATATTACATGTGGGTCCCAGATGGTACAAATGTAAGGTTTTGCAAGTTTTAAACCTCCAGTAACCTTATGTTATGGTAAACTCGTCTTTCAATGACTGTTCCAAGGCGATGTGATGACCAGCTATAATAAAGCTATTTATACGAGTGTTCGGTCAGGTTTTTATGATAGTGCGTTTGTGTCTCTTATTCAGTGTCGTTTGGGCCCTCATCTTGTGCATCTCAACAGGGTTTATATTTGAATGTCTGACTACTGGACTTGTTCATTGTATTATCATTGTTTTGTTTCAGCGCATGTGAACGATATAGGACGATATTGGACATTCTGCTATGTTCTTGGATCGTCCATCTTCAGAAATCTAATAAAAATGTAGAAAACAAACACAACTCATATATTTTGATACATGTTTTATTTTTTTCTGAAATATTAATATACAATTACAACTGTAACTATTGTCATATTATGGTTGTTACATTCAATTTCAAATTATGATTAACAATAACCCTACTTTGAATTTATTTTATATAATATATAGGTTAGTATGTGTAAAATACGTAGATCACATTAACTTTGTTGTTTATTCGTATTGAAAAGGTGTTCATCTAATGACAGGCATGCACAGTATCATGTATCAGCGTTTCCTTTTTGTAAGCTTAAGAAAGAAAGAAAAAGAACAACTGTGAGAAAGGCTGAGATATTCAGCAATCAGAACCACAATGGCCATCATAATGCAGAATTCCCAATGAAGGAAGATAAGCCACAAAACACAAAAACCAGTGTTGACGAACAAAATAAATGACCCTAAAAACACTTTTCTTTGGATAAATTAGACAATTTGACACTTATCCCAATATGTTAATACAACTATCTTCGTACATTCAATTCGCAAAATGCTTTTACTGTTCTGTTCATTGTCATTTGTATTGTATACCACATTTGATAATCGAAATAGCTAATACTCTATTAAGTTTTAAACTTTTCACCAAAACGTTCACAATCAAAGTAGTCCGTACACTGGTTGTAGAGAAATAAAATAAACCTGTGCATTAACAAAACGGTCACCCTTCGACTCACAATCTCATTGTACTCAATTCTATGTATCTTAATTCGTACTTCATTAGTAATAATACCAGAAACTCGTTGTCAGACATCAACTAATTTTATAATCGTGGTAAATGTGATGAAACTGCCTTTATTCAATTCAAAGTTAAAATTATAACCCCTTTGTTATTATCTTGAAATGTGACACAAAATAATATGTTTCTTTTCAATGTTCGTAATATTTTCGAAAATCTACTTATAATTACAATAGTTTATAATTGATGTAAGGTATTTCTTCAAACTTGTGAATAATATAGCTCAATTAAAACACAGTTTAAAACAATCGTTGCCAACATCAACTATGTGAATGAATCACTTGTTCGATGTTTTTCAAATCATCGTTTGTTGATTTGCTCAAACTAATTATTTATAATTATTTATAATATAAAGCCTTTGTTATTAGAAGTCGTCCACAATATGACATCTAAAATATTAAGCGTCGAAAAAATGTGTTACTTTTGGTATACAAAGTCTTGGGCACTTTGGGTAAAATCCGTGATACATATGCATATACAATGCGAGAATCGATAAGGGTACACTAACTAAAATTATCAAAGTCTTTTACAGGGAAAGAATGGTATACGCAAGTAAAGACAACAGAAGACTTCCGAGAGCGGCAGCCATTTTTTCCTTCCCGCTGCAGTTACCGACTTTCACCGTAAGTGTAAGGTCGTTACTTTCACCGCCAGTGACCGTGCCTGTAATGGTGACCGTGTGCTCGGCTTTTGTGGCCATGTCGAGAGTAACACCGGAAGCCGTTGTCACAGCTCCAGTAGCTGAATCAACATCAAAGGTGGCATCTGGAATGGTTAGACAATGACACATAGAGCTATTCTGACATTGTCAATGGTGTTCTAAAACAAATAGTTATTATGCATTACAAATACGCTTACATAAAATGGATATGTCTCAATTACTAAAAACAAACAAGATTGTTATCGACTTCCTTTCTTTGTTTACAAGCATGGACTATTTCTTTTACTTACGACTGAACGCCGGAACACGGTATGCATTACGGATTGTTTAAACAACTTTTAAAAACTAATAGCAAACCGATCAAACCTAGCGAATATAGTCTGGTGAACGTTATTAAGCAAGTAAAATTAAGAAAACGTAAAAGTTACGTCTTGTATGCAGCATGTTTGCATATTAAGTACAGATGTTCCATTGGTCTTACCCTGGGGTTATATAAATGTTTGTCAGAGTCTTGTTTTAAGGAATTAATAAACATGTTTCAGTGGTCATATTCTAGGGCTATACATCTGCCTTTTTTATTTTGAGCACTTCATACAGATGTTCCAGTGATCCTACCCTAAGGCTATATAAATAAATGTCTGTCATATTATTGTATGTGAGTACAAAATACAGATGGTACAGTGGTACTATTCTATGGCTGTTAACATGTCTTAAAGAGGTTTGTTTATAATCAAAACGTTAGAATTGTTTGTGTTAATTGTAACTATTATGTAGCTTTATAAGAATGTGCCAGAATTGACGGCTGCTGTTGTTTGTATTATTAGTAAGAAAATTTAAATTGGATAAAGTTTAAGGAAGGGTGCTGCACCCCATTCGTTTTAAGGTAGATCCCTTTTGCACTCATGGAGAACAATATTGGCACATTACTGCCCTCATGGAGACAAGCATTAAAACCCTTTAGCCATCATACATTTAAATGCTTAACCCTGTCAATTACATATATTACTGCTTAAAATGTATAATATTATTATTAAATATTACATATATGGCATTTGAAACATGATATAACATTTTATGTCAATGTCATAATATTTAAGTTTTTACAGCCAATACAATCTGCTAATTCTCTTTCAAAACTGTGTACCTCTTCTGCAACACCCTTGTTTAGTTTATATATAGTTCTCCTGTAAGGGTAGTGGTAAGCGCACTCGCTTCTACCTATGACTTCTCGGGTATGGTTTCCTGGCGCATGTAAGTTTGGTTTGTGGTTTTCAAGCGTGACAAGTGGGTTTCCCCGGGTTCTCCGGTTTACCTCACACCACTAGACCACACTCTCGTGTTCCAAACGAGAGTGGCAAATATAATGCTGCAATACCTTCACTATTTTTCGCAATCATTGAAAAATAAATACGTGATGGTACGTACCAGAATCCGAATACGTAACGACACTGTCGGCAACAGAAACAGAAACATCACCAACCGATTCTCCTTTAAATAAAAAAGTTCGTTTGTTAATTGAGCAATACTCTTTTTTCATATAGTATTTCAAACAGTTGTTGGCATCCTCTTGACCGTTGTGTAAACAATAGGTTTATATGTCTCTGAGGCCTTTGAAATCTAAATAAGTATATAAACCTGCCACAAACAGTCTTATAAGGAATTTCACACTGAGTTCTTGAAACGTTTAATGAGTGATTTTGTTCGTATAATTATCGGTGTCTAGATACTAGGTGTGTATCAACTGAATGTCATAAGAAATAAATGCAATTTGTATATTCATTTTTATAGAGTTATTAATTAGATGCCAGTTATATACTGTAAACAGAAGTTTGTTAACAAAGCAGTAACGTTTATGATACATACAAAACAGTATCAAGTTGAAAGCTGTAACAATATTAACTATGGTTACATACGAGGATTTGAGTAAGGTGCATTGACTAGTCGTCAAGCTCATCAACAACTTTAATAAAGTTAATATCATTTCAAACATACAGTCTTTTCGAAAGTTATGTTCTAAAATAAAGGCGTTACTGAAAAAAACTTAATTTCTAAGAACCTAGGATAAACGGTACGGCGCACGTTTGTGTCGAATCATAATACAAAACAAAAGCGCTCACTTTTAACGTAATTAATCGAGAGGTGGGCTCCAAATCACGTAAAGTAAAGATTGGAAAATTTAAAACGTCATATCCGTAAACACTATTTTGTTTGTTTTCGAGCGTTCATTAATTATAATATCTGAACGGTAGCAAGTCGTACCTTGCGCATGAAGATTGCGGATACATTTTAACGCAATTGACTTCATTGCATTCAACGCATAATCTTTTTCTGGTCAGTCTAATCTATTCCATTGAAAGTAATTCGTGAAATGGACGAAAATAATGAATGTTAGTTTAACTGGATTTTAAAGCAATAATCCCATTCCGCATTATTCCATAATATTTTTTTTAGTTTAGTGTCAGTTTGATTTAAACAAATTATGTTCATGGAATGCTCGACTTGACTGCAGTATGCGAAACGTTGATCGTCGCTTGTATGGACTATTATGATTGACAATCTATACTATACAATAAACCTGCACTGTCAGATCACTCCACAGCTGAGTGGTCTTAGTGTCTGATTTTAAATGTGTTGTGATCAGGCGATCGGAGTTCAATTCGAGCTTTCGCAGAATACTTCTACGAGATAATTTTGATATGAGTGTCTTTGCGTATGTAGATTTTCAATGAGATTTTCGTGCAGAACCAATGGAACTGCCTCATTTATTATTCAAGATTAGAAGAATTTCTCAGCCAAATTCCCCACGGTAAACAACAAAACAAAGAACCGCAGTGTATCGGGGAGTTTTGGTGATGGTTTACCACGAAACAAGTGTATTACTAGTATAAAAACGAATCAAAACATGTTTAATATATTTTATGTATTGTTTTGATTTGAAGGTTCATATATATATATTCAGAAACAATTTAAATGCATCAATGTTTTACGTGTTCTAAAAGACCAGAAACTATATCTATTATATTTCCAAATAGGTTAAGGCTTACACATATTTTGAGTAAAAGCACGCTGAAGGTTAGAACTCTTAGCAATTTAGCATAATTCTTAACGCATGCAGATGAGCCACATCATAGGCTGAAAATGTTGATAGAATTCTAAATATTGAATGCTACATTAAAACAATGTTACGAGCGCTCGTGTGTAATTTAAATAACTTGGGTAGAGCGTGCAGTTACTATTAAGGGCAAACGTTTAGAAACGATTTAAGCAAAAACGTAGCATGTTTTCCGAACATTAATTATTGCAAGGTAAGCGATTAGCCTAATGCGGTTATCATTTTCATATGAAAATATAAATGCAAAGCAGAGATAGCAGTCTCCAATATGTTCCATATGCATTTTAAAAGACAAAGTTATAAAAGGAGTTTAAACAGTCATTGGACATGCTGTTTAAGTTTACATCAGATATGTCTACGGACCTGGACCTAAACCATCCGCTACGCATAACTCTTTTGTGGTGGTTGTAAAAGGGGGACCAGGGACGTCTCCAATTGGCACTGTGACCGTAGCTGTTGCGGTTCCATCGGCATCTGTGGCTCTGAAAAATACGAAATTTTGTCAGTACGTTCGACACTTATTGAACTAACAAGATCACAGTAAGTAAAAGTAAGATAACTTGAGAAATGTCTTATTTTGTCTTTCTGTGTGTCTTAAAGAGCAAGTCATCAATAAGGCGAAAACAAAGTACGTGCGTTGTCTTTCAAAAGGCGAAACCATTGGGTAAATAGGTGTATGTTGGGTTTTTACAGACAAAAACCTGTTGACAACTTAGCATATATAGTCGTTTCTATAGTCAATGACACCACATTTGTCAGCCTGTCGTTACGAGGGTAAAATTGGCCAGTCAAAATCGGAGAAGATGCTGCATGCCTACATAGTCTTGTATAATCTTGTCTTTCTAAACACTTTATGATGTTACTTTCTTTCTAAACTTACATATTGATATAATCCATTTTTTTTTCTAAACTTACACGATTTCAAGAACCAACTCCGTATTTGCTTCGTAGTCAATTGTGGCTGAAAGCGTTACAGTGCAAACAGCAGGGTCGGCTAATACCACCACACTTGGAGTTCCGGTGACCGTGTATCCTGTAACAGCGACATTACTGTTCGCTGTAAGTGTAACAACTGTTGCTCCCACAGTAGAGGCCTCGGAGAGTGGTGTAGTAAGCGTTATTGTTCCATCCTTCGTGGCTAATATGCCGTCACCGTTCCAATCACTGATAGTTGATTCTAAAATGAATGCATTTCTAAGTTTAGAAGCTTATTGATGATGATGATGATGATGATGATGATGATGATGATGATGATGATGATGATGATGATGGGAATTGAACTCTTATAATACACTGTGTGTGCGTGCGTGCGTGTGTGTGTGTTTTCATTGTTTATTTTAAACGGCTTATATTATCTTAATAAGGATTCTTACGTTATTTTACATTATTTCATTATTCCGGTTTATGTATTAACTTTTTGCTTCTGAGCTTTGTTTGTGTAGCTTTTTGCATAAATATTTACATTGAATCTATAAAGATCCATTTAGACCTTATCGCTTCGTGTCAAATAGCATTTAAAAAAATGCTTCTAAAAACACATGCGATTGAAATTCATATAAGTTGCTTAAAACAAACACAGCTTTTGATTTTTGCTGGTTATAGCATGTCAATTTTATATATTATATGACTATTTTGTTTTATTTTTGAGTAACCCTTTTTATTAAAATATAATTTATCAATGATTGCTTCATAACAAAAGAGTTGCTGATTTAAGTCGCATTTTTCAGAAAATATTCGGCCCAGGCCATTTTTTAGGGTATTATGAGCAATGCTTCTACTTTATACTTATTTCAGACAATTTTTATAAGTCGCTTTTAATCGCTTGATTCAATGCAATTTTGTAGAGTATAGAACCAGCCGCCCGGTATGTTCAGTCGGTAAGAGCACCAGGCTAGCCCCACAAGGAAACATTATGTTTCCTCATAAATAATACAGATAATTGTATTTCTAAATACAAATATCGTCTGATAATAAAAAAAATGATTTTATTTCAATAGCCGCAATTATTTTTAAAATTTATTTTTCAAATTGACAGATACAATTACTTATTTCTGTTAAGCAATCGAACAAATATCACTTTATCAAAATATTTCACTTGCCGTATAATGAACACAAACCAATTAACTGATTCTATGCATGTTTTGCTTGATCATTTAAGTTCTTTGATTGTTCATAAAATACAACTTTTGCCACTCGTATATGTTTTCATCCAAACCGTGTTCGTGTATGTCAAATCTTGTGGTTTAAACGAACACAGCATGTACGTATAATGCTGGCCTTATGTTGGATGGGGTACAATGTTGGTAGGAACCAGCCTCCTGGTTAGATCTGTTGGCAAAGCGCCGCGTGTTTGCCTGCGGACATGGGATATCATAGCTTATATTTACTGTTTTGTCTTGACGACATTTAAATGGTAATGAAAACATCAAAATTGATTCCGTTTTCACTCTGCGACGATCCTGTGTTTCCTTAATTTTAAAATGGGTGCTATAATTTTCCAGATCACTAAATTTGTCTAAAATTCTCGTGTAATATTATATCATGTACAGTTTATTTCAATACTGAAGTGTTTTTCAGTAACAATATATATGCCTTACATTTTATCAATCTGATTGAATAATTTTTTTCAATGAGTGCTCTGCTTCCCACAAGCGAATAAGATCTTGCATTTACTTCAGATTAATATTTAAAAATATTGTTTTGGTATAAATCCAGTCAAAAACATGAGTACAAGGGTACGCACGCTCCAGAACATTTCGATTTTGTTTCCATTTCAATTCTAAAAATCCTTTCTTATACTTATATTTTTGAACAAATTCTTAAGTATATAATGTTGTTATTTCGGTGGTTTATGTTTAATCAATATCAATCAAAAATCATTTGTGCGATAATACTGACGTCGTCAGTTTTATACTGTTGTCGTCGCTTTTCAGTTGGTATTATTTATATTCTCATAGTGTTCATACCGTCAAATTATTCACAACAAAGCATTTCTGTCTGTTTAAGACGTTATTCGAATTTATTCGTGTTTTATCATTAAGGTAAAAATATTCTTTACATGGAATAAAGAATGACTAATGCTACAATTATCTATGCAACTGATCCGTACGATTTGTTATTCTTGCCGATTTGGATAAGGTATGTCAGTGATCTTCGGCAACCATGTGAATCGGTACCCGCCTTGTGCCCTATCATTTTCTTCGAAAATTCAATCGCAAGTGGCCCGTAAGTAAGATATAAGGGTGCCCTAGGATTTCATGCGGACGTTACATGGTACTAGGACGGGAGACGGGCGGGAGCCGTCAGATACACATTCGATTTTTGAATATCGCACGAGGCTGGTGAGAGACAGATAAGGTATTGAATCACACATGTATATTGGATTGTAGAATAGCCTGAAACTCAGAACAGTCCGTTTCAAAATCATAAAATCAAAATCATACGGCATCCGGCCGAATTCTGATGGGGCCGTACTGGACCAGTGCAATGTTGTCTTTAACGTGTATGATAGCTTACGGTATGTTAGAATTTTTCTCACATCGGAATCTTTTAACTGGGCACTCCCGATGAGCTTAACGGCTAATTAAGAACCCAATGAGTCCCACTGGATAGCCACGGAACCCTCGCTGCCGCCGTGGTATTTTGCAAACTTTCCACGTAACTTGTAACATACTAGCAACCAACTAATGGTCTAAGGATATATAACTGTTCTCTTAAGTTCAAATGTAACGTCATGACAAAATGCATGCGTTTTCAGAATTATCGAATCTATAAAGATCATTTTAGACCATATCGCTCCGTGTACAAAAAGCATTCGAAAAAGATGCTTGATTAAAATTCAAAGAAGTTGCTTAACATAAACATAGCTTGTGCTATATGCTTGTAATAGCATGTCAGTTTCATAGTTTATGATTGTTTTTGTTTGTGTTCAACCCGAATTCTGAACAAAGTCACTCTTTTATTAAAGTAGATATAATTCATCTATGATTTCTTCGTCACAAAAACGCTGCTGACTTTAAGATATCACTAAGTCAGAGGCGTTCCAACTCCCTGTTTTGTATTTATTTATGTTCAAATTATTTAAAGTAAGATAACAGTAATGAATCTTTCAACATAACAGATCGCTGAACGTCGCATAACACCAAAGCACAGAAAACAATTTCCCAAAATGTTTATTCATATTTTATCAATCATAAATAGATACAAAGTAGACCCTGGCGGCTCTGAAATTCACAAAAACTGATGAATGTTTAACAATTTACTGTATGCGTTTTGAAGATGAAATGTTTGAATATTTACATTCTCATGCTCATGCTGTTATTTTCTTTGAAAAGAAAGTGAATGGAAATGTATTTTATTTCATCCCTGTTCCTCGACCAATTTTCTTTGCAGACAGAATTCCGGGGGTTTTGAATGACAAATGCAAGACAAATGCAATACAAACACAAATTGTCATTATTTTATAACCTTTTGTCAAAACAGAAAAGGAAGTTTATAATGACACGGTGCATTTTGAATTGTAACGACTTTTATTTAATAACGACGCGTTGAACAGACCGTGCTCTGTGTGAACACACCTGAGCAAACACAAGATAAAACAAAAGCAAAAACCAGTCAGGTAAATATAAGCGCCTTGTACTCGTTTTGTTTAAATTGCACCTCAACCGAAAACAGTTGTCATATTAATAAAGTAACATTTTTTTCTCTCTAAAATTCGAATTGATTATAGTGGAAACATGTTGTGTGTCAATTTTGCAATTTACTTTCCATTGCACTGATGCAAACAGTTTAAATATTTTAACCGGTAAAATTATTATGTTCTAGTTCACTGATATGAGGCTTTATGAACAAATTAAACACAAAAGAGATAAGATCAGTTGTCAAATATTAAATGAAGACCACATTTGAAAGACATAAGACTAAGGCTAACAGACACTAAACGTGAGACCCTCGACACAGGCAGATCACACATGCATCAGAATACCTATAAACTAAAAAATGATGTATTAATTTCACTTTCTCTAACAAACTACATATATTTCGACCACAATCTTCGAAAATGTTATGATCCGATATAATTTACAAGTGGGATAGTCCGAAAAACACTATATACCTAACCGCCTCAGATTTATTTTTGACTGTCAAGTTTTGATTAAAAAAATTGTAGCAACAGGTGCATCAAATAAAAATGTTCTTTTCTCTTGCAGGATTGAGCAAAGTGGTTATTAGGGAAAAATAGGTTACACGATAATTCGATGTACGTGACAAATGGAAACTGTAAAGCCTATCCATTTTAAACAGTTAATTAAAGTAATTAATAATGTAATTTCATATTTCTTTATTTAGCGATGTGTTATGTTGCAGCCCAGTTTATTTACTTAAAAATCTCATACTCGTTTCATCATATATTTACGAGGTACACAACCGTATTCAACTCGTTCAAGAAATATTTTAGTAAGCATATCAAAATGCTCGCTTACTAACAAATTTCCTGAACTCGTTGAATACAATTGTGTACTATATGACGACTCATGACAGATCCTATATATCTCTGTTGTAAAATAAATAGTTGGTATCGCATTTGTTTGTTTGTACGTACCAAGATAGTTTTGTCGACGACACTTTATGTTAAAAGCTATTTATTTTTAGAGTCAGAAATTATCCATCTTTGTATGTAAAGCATCCAATTCAGAACGGTAAATAACCCTGTCATATTAACAAATTCAACATTTTACATTGTGTAAGATACCATTTGTTCAGTTTCGCCGATTTGCATATTTCAATTAACTTAATGAGAGTTTAATTTAAATTTGTTTATCAATGGCTTTGAAAAATATATCGAATCAAACATGCGTATTAATAAAAATGTATATATTTGAATATTTGAGATATTTCATAAGAAACAAAGTATAAAGTTTATTCTTAATTTTGCCATAAACGAGTCGAATGTTATTTCATTTTATTGCATGCATTCAAACAGTTGTCTTTCTTTTTATAAACCCTATAAACCTCGATCGCCATGTTTATACGCATACGTGATAAATTATCAATGATAAGGGGTAAATTTTGACTAATGTTTATTTAAATTGCTTGAAAGGTTAAACACGAAAGAAACTTTGTAATTATGTATTATACTGTGTGTGAATGTTTAGACCCCGTTTATATGACGTGAGCATATTTATCCTCGTTAGAAATGTGGCCATATAAATGCAAACAAGCCACATGTTTAAATTTACCATTAGGGTCTTGAGTTATGGTTTGTGTGCCTCCTTGGGACTATCATGCCATAAAACCTTTTGATTTTGGTCGGAATTTTCAGTAAATATTCGTCATAATTATAAAATTGTAGGACGAACATTGTTTTAAATACTGCTGTCGAAATTCTTTGGCAAAGAATTCTAAAAAAGCGACTGATATATCTAGAACAATGTTACGTCTGATTTTGTTTCTTATTTAGTTTCCTTCGGGGCTGGTATACAAGAGTTAGAAGCTACCGCACACAATTGATCATGTGGATTTTGTTTCGAAAAAAATCGAACAGTGATACACATAAACAGCTAAAATATAAGTGTTCTAACAGTCTTACAATCGTTTAGGTGACACAGGAAATCTGTCAGTTTAATCTTATATTACTTAAGAGAATAAAAGAGTACATATAAATATTTATATCACAAGTCACTTGCAATAGTTTTATGTATCAATATGATATGTACTTTTCCAACAAAAACTTTTCGAGCTTTATTAAAAATAGTCAGTTTTATATATTGAGGGATGGGGTGCAGTGTGGGTAGGAACCAGCCGTCTGGTAAGATCTGTTGATAAAGCGCAGCGTGTTTTCCAGCGAAATGGGTTGTCACAGCAGACTGTTTTGTCTTGACTACCTCTGGTAGATAATGAAAACGGAATAACGAATATGGAACGAACGTGCAGGCAAAAGTGATTTTAGTTTGGTCATATAACTGAGAAACATTAAAAATGATTCCCTTAAGATTTCATTAATTTTCAAATGGTCGATGTCCTTTTCCAGATCACTCAGATTGCCTAAAAATATGTTGTAAAGGTAATATTATAGGCAGTTGATTTCAGTAGTGAAATGTTTTTCAATGACAAAATAAATGTATATGACCTACATTTTATCAATCTGATTGAATCATTCTTTAAATGATCTTGCATTTACGTAAGATTGATATTTTTAATTATTGTTTTGGTTACTTTTCAATTAAAAGCATCAGTAAGAGAGTACGCATGCTTCAGAATGTTTCGATTATGTTTCTATTTAAATCTTTAAATTCCTTTCTTATAATACTATTTTTAACTATTTTTTATATGTATAATGATGTGATTTCGGTCTGTAGTTTTCTTTGCTTTTTATATTCCCATAGTGTTTATCAGGTTTTACATGGAATAAATAATGACGTATGCTACAATCAGCTATCCACCTGACCCGTTGTTATTCTACATAGGGCGGATTTCTAAGAATTCGGCAAATCGTGATGTCAGTGGTCGTTGGCAACCGTGTGAAGCAGGACCCGCGTTATGCCCTATCATTTTTTTCGCGAATTCAATCGCGAGGAGTCCGTAAGTAAGATAAAATGGTACTGCGTGATTTCATGCGGCTGCCACAGGGTATTGGGACGGGCGAGAGCCAACAGATACACGTTATATTTTTTAACATCGTACGGGGCTCGCGAGGGATTCCTAGATTTATTTAGGATACTTGAATATTTGAAGGGCCCGAATCTCCGAAAGGTCCGTCCAAAAAACGAACGGCATCAGCCCGAATTGTGTTAGGGCCGTTCTTGGCCGGTGCATTGTTGTATTCCACGTCTGTAATAGCTTAGTTAGACATCGACTTCTTATCGAAACTTTAAAACTAAAGCACCTAAAACTCCCGATGCGCCCTACGGCTAATAAAGAACTCCAATGCACCTACCGGATATGCAAGGTACCCTTGCTGCGGCATTAAGATTTTGCAAAATTACGCGTAACTGGGCACATACTGGCGAGTAATCCCGAATTTTAGAATATGTAACTGTTCACATTAGTTCAAATATAGCCTCATTACAATAAACATGCGTATTCAGAATGTTTGTTCTCTAAATTAATGGATTATTAAAAATAAACAATGCACAATGTACCATTATCTTAACACATTCTTAATAGTATCGGAGTATTTCAGAGTTTAACAAATTTAATTATTCTATTAATTCAAAACATGTTAATTTCGCTGATGGTCCACGGTATCAAAGGTCTACATTGTATTTTCGTAACAAAAACGCAGCTGACTTTATCAATAAGTCGAAGGCGTTTCAACATAATATTTATTTATTTAAAATCCTACATATCTTCATTTAAAAATAAATGTTAATTTGTATTGTATTTGCGTGTCAGTATGTACCTAGATGTTATTGTCAACGATTCTTTATGTTTAAATTATTTTGGACTGAAATTGAACGCCAAACACAAGCCATCTGCATCTTTGTATAGATGACTTTGAATTAAGCATCTAATCAAAAACTGTAAAGATTTTTCTTCAACCTGTTATTATCAAATTGCACATTTCATAGTTATCAGCAAAATAACAAAAACAACCGTTAATACGTTTGCGATATGCATCGCAACAGAGTAAAGCACACAAATGAGTATACATGTGAGGGAATCGTATACAATTATCGGTATATATGTTATTAACTTATAAGATTGAATTATTTAATTATTGAAATTATGGTTAATTGCCTCGAGGATTGAAATATTACAGATAAGCTTTAACAGAGATAAGACTTTAATTGTATATGTTTAATTCAAGGAGTTTACTAGTTTATTATTAAAAATATATAGTTGGGATACTTTCCATTCATCGGCGCTTACCGAAGGACTGCGAACGGCGCTTTGCATATTTAGATTAACTTAACTGAAAGTCCCAGAATGATAAAAAAAAATGCAAAAAATATGTTCTGTTCTGTGTAAATGCTTACACCCCGTTTATATGACGTGACGATTTTACCCCACGGGAAATATGTGCATATAAACGCAAAAACTCTCTGGTGTATTTTTGCCAAAAGGGCCTTGAGTTGGGACCAATGAGCTCCGTGGGACATGTCATATAAACCTGAATTGCCTCCGGTGATGTTTTGATTTAAGCCGCAGTTTTCAGAGATTATTCGGCAGTATTTTAAAACTGGACGAACTTTGTTCTATATACACAATTATTTATTTATTTAATATGTTGTCGAAAATCCATAGCAAAATATTTCTAAAAAAGCAACTGGTGTATCTAAATGAAATGTTTTCATCTGATTTTCTTTCATCGCGTTTAGCTATTTGGTCAATTTCGAAGCTGGTATACAAGAGTTCAAAGCTGCCGCACATATTTTTTAATATGCATTTTGTTTCAAATATTTAACAGTGAATAGACATGAACAGCTAAATTTTTTAGTGATCTAATAGCCTTACAATTACTGATTGGGGTGACACAGGACATATTTGAGTTTTTCTAAATGTTATAAGTCGTTTAATCGTTTGATTCAATGCAATTTTGTAGTGTGTAGAAACAGCCGCGAGTCTTCCGTATATTGTTTCCACTACGGACCGAATGCGCACAGCACTAGTCCCAACAGTATTTAAATCGTGTGGTTTAAACGTACGCGATGCGGAAACACACAGAATGTACGGGAAATGCTGACATAATGTGGAAATGGGTACAGTGTGGATAAGAACAAGTCGTCTGATAAGATCCAGGGTTGGTATTCAATATGCAACTTAAGTCAATGTTATGGTCATACATCATTGACTCAATTCACTGTATAGGTCCGTTATTTATACCGAGCAATCCGATTAGCTACATCGTTCTTTAATCGAATTAAGACCAGTAGTGAATACCACCTCTGTTGACAAAGCGCCGCGTGTCATGAAAACGGAGAAATGACTCTAGTAATGCAGGTACAACTGATTTTAGTTTGGTCAAAATAGCTGAGAAACATTAGAATAAGATTCCGCTTTCACTCTTCGGCTATCCTTTTATTCCTTAATTTTCAACTCGGCCCGGTCATTTTCCACTGCTGAGATTGCCTAAACATATCTTGTAAAATAATATAATGTACAGGTTTATTTCAGTATTGAAATGTTTTTTCAATCACAATATAAATGTATATGTCTTTTTATCAATTCAATTGAATCATTTTTTCAATGAGTGCTGTGCGTCCCGCAAGCAAGAAAGATCTTGCATTTACGCAAGATTAATATTTTAAATTATTGTTTTGGTTAATTTTCAATTAAAAGCATAAGTAATAGTGTACGCACGTCCCAGAATGTTCCAATTATGTTTCTATTTTGATAGTAAAACTCCTTTTTTATAATACAATTATTTAACAAATGCTTATATGTATAATCTTGTTATTTCGGTGGTTTATGTTCAATCTATATCATACAAATACTCGTTTGTGCATAATACCGACGTACCAGAACGTTAATAATAATAGTCGTGTTGTCGTCGCTTTTCAGTAGTTTTGCTCTGCTTTTTATATTCTCATAGTGTTGGTCCGGCCAATGTATTTACAACAAGGCATTTCTGTCCGTTTACGAAGTTATTCGATATAATTCAAGCTTTATTATTAAGGTTAAGTTAATCTTTACATGGAATAAATAATGACGTTTGCTACCATTCAGCTATCCATCTATCTCATTGTTATTCTACATAGGGCGGATTTCCAAGAATTCGGCTTATCGTGATTTCAGTGGTCTTTGGCAACCGCGTGAAGCAAGACCCGCGTTATGCCCTATCATTTTTTCGCGAATTCAATCGCGAGGAGTCCGTAAGTAAGATAAATGGTACTGCGTGATTTCAAGCGGCTGCCTCACGGTACTGGGACGCGCAATAGCCGTCAAATACACTTTATATTTTTTTAATATCGTACGGGGCTCGCAAATGACTCGCAATGACATGGCTAGGTACTTGAACGATTCAAAGGGGCCCAAAATTCCCACAATTCAGCCCAGAAATCGTACGGCATCCGCCTGAATCTTGTTGGGACCGTTCTGTGACGGTACACTGCTGTCTTCAAAGTGTATGCTAGCTTAAGGTCAATTAGAAATGTTCTCACATCGGACTTTTCGCACTAAAACCTCCCTCCCGATGCGCCCTACGGCTAATAAAGAACTCCAAGGCGCCCGCCGGGTAGCCACTGTACCCTTGCTGCCGCCATGATATTTTGCAATCACTCCACGTTATTTAAGTTCAAATGTAACATAATGACAATAAACATGCGTGTTCCGAATGTTTGTTTTCATAAATGTATGGATTATCTAAGAAAAACGAGCATAATGTACCATTCTTTAAACGCATTCTATAAAGTATCGGAACATTTCGGAGTTTAACAAACTTAATTAAAACATTAATTTAATGCCACTTAATTATTGTAAGGTCCTCGGTATCAATGGTTTACATTGATTCAATGAAGATCATTTGAGACCTTATCGCTCTATGTAAATTAGCACTTGCAAAATTGAACCTTAGTTAACCAAAAGCCATTGAAAATGTTGAATAAAATAATAACAACTTTTGCTGTTTGCTGGCTAAAGAATGTCACTTTCACATATTATATGATTTTAATTGCTTAAGTTAAATTTTCAACCCGACTTCTGAACGAAAACACTCGTTCATCAAGATAGTATAAGTCATATAAAAATAAATGAATCTTTTAACATACCAGATATCTGAACGCCGCAGAACACCAAAACACAAAAAACAATTTCCCGAAACTTCGTGGCAAACTAGATCGCAGGTGTGTGTGGAGAGTTTTTCATTCAGCCGGTAAGGCCCTAGAGCGCCGGTCCGACAATTTATACTGCAAAATTCTACGGTTTCTACGACAGCAGGAAAACATTGCCTTGTTTAGACAAAATTTAACTCAAATAGCAATTTTTCATCACAAACAAACTGACACTACAAAACACATCGACATTAACTAATTAATATTATTCATATGGTTTCAATGTGATCAAATTTATTTTGCAGACACCATCAACACATACAAAGTAGTCCCGGCGGCTCTGAAATTAAGAAATACAAACTAATTTAAAAAGATGCACCAAAATTTGCAAATTTCAGTTTTTTACGTTCTCAACCTGTCAGCGATTTCTGTTTTAATACAACCCTTGATCCAGGACCCATTTGTATTAAATGCATCCAGGGGGTGTGCATGGCTAATGCAATACAAACAGTTTCACATCCAAAATATGTTTTGATAAAATAAATTAAGATTCATGAGATAGATTATACGTTCGAACGAAATGTATAGAGGAGTTAGTTTGATTACTGATACATAGATTGGCGCGCATATGATTAAAAAATGTAATTAAAATATAATTATAACTACCCCCTTAACAGTCTGTGCCGTGTGCAATGGCTTTGCAAAAACACTAAAGCGAACACAGGATAAAACTGTCAATGGGTATAAACACCGAAATGGTATTATGAGGTTTTGCTTAAGCGTCTATCGAAATAGTTTTATAGATGCGAGTTTAGAAATGGCCGCAACAAAAGATTTAAGGTATTAAGATAATTTTGTAACTTGTTAGGTACTTTCGATTGAATAATAATTGAATTAAATCGAAACTTCTTCTTCGGAATAGTTTTTATATACATTTTAACCTATTTTTGAATATTTGATAACTTGATATAGGAGACATAGCTTTAAGTGCTTACTCGGTATACCATATTACCAGCACTGTAATAAACAATTAATTTCTTTTATGATTTGCATAGAAAGAATTTAAAATGAAATTTAATTGTTGTATTTTCCGAAAAGCGCGCATACTTGTGTGCGAACGGAACGTCAGTTCAGATATGACGTCGATGAAACTGTGTCCCAGATTTGCGCTCACTGACCTATACATGAGAATGAGCTAATGCTTGAACACAATACTTTTATCGTTAAAGGAGTGATTATCTGTTTTGCAAACCATCGGAAAGGATGTAATACATCGTGTCCCTTTATAGCAACTCTTCATTCATTGTATGCTCGAAGCTTTAGAATGATTAAAATATTACATCATTAATGTTGAAAACCGCTTAAATTCACCTTTTGTCGAAAATTACGTTTTTAATTTCTTGTACCAGCTGTGGGCAAGCTTAGCAAAGATAAATACAATTTTCAGCAGCCATGAGTTTCGGTTTAAAACTTGCTCAAATCGTGCTACGAGAAACCTTTATGATCTATTACATTTTACCTTGTTATCATCAATCTATAAAACACATTTTCTAATATTCTGACTTTATTTCTTTTCAGATTTACATCTTTACCTGTTTATAATTCAATTTATCAAAACAGGGGCTTTTTAGCAGTTAGCTGCCTGTGCATGTATTTTAATCACAATGAATTGAGGTATCAAAATACAACGACTAATGTTAACTTTGTAACCAGAGTCACTGTTAAATGTTGTTTTTTACTAGTGACATGATGCAATTATAATGCATTAAAAGGTTTGCATCTCTTTATGATGAATGCATAGGCCATTGAATGGCAATGAAAACACCGTAAAACTATTATAATATTGATTGTTTTATATCTGTAATTTATGTTTCCTTTGCATTGAACATAAAACAGATGGATTTACAGTGTAGAACAGTTGTTACATCGGTCTTGTTATGTGTTACACAGATACATCATTTTTACTTTAATTTGAAATGACACAAAGGTTATATGTGGTTACTCGATTTGTTTTAAACGTTTTATCTCCGCGAGTTCATAATGACGCTTTCCGACCATTTTCCATCGAAAAACAACCTCGGATGTACGCCGGTACATCCGTTGGAGTGGTTCATAAAACATAAATAGAAGTATGAATTAAGTGTAGTGTTTTAATGTGTATTTTGTATTTCTAAATTTAAATTGATTGTCAGTAAGGTTTATCATTGCATAAACATTGCCAAGAGTAAATTCATGAAGTCTAACCCCATAATATATATGCAATCTACTTTCAGCGTAGTTAAACTGCTAAGATTTCTGACATTGTAAACCGTCCATATACAGCCGAGGTTGTTTCCAATGGAAAATGCTGAGGAGTTCCGAATGCGCCGATTTCATTCTTCACTTATACGTCATCCGCTATTGATCGATAATGTCAACCATATATACGTCCCTTCCTCTTTAATACAGCTTTGCAATGAGGTCGGGGCTTAATATGGCCAATGGAGGTGGGTATACTTTTAATCTTTTAAATTTTGCACCACCTCGAGGGTCCGTAATGGTATAATGTATATGTATAATATGGCGTCCGATTTGAATCACTGGTCAATAGTTTGATTGCCGGTCAACAATTTCGTATTTTCTTGATGGTCAATTACTTTTGAATGAAAAAATATTTTTTTCAGTAATTAAAAAGAACAATCGGAAATTTTTACATACATCAAGTTATATTAAAACACAGCCTCGGGCAATGGTTCACTCTTCCGTCCTTGACGTCTGGCAAAAGTTCACATGTTCTTCCTCGACCTCGGGCACAAGTTCACTCGTTCTTCCTCGAACTCGGGTACTAGTGCAATCGTTCTTCCTCGAACTCGGGTACTAGTGCAATCGTCCATCCTCGACCTCGGGCAAAAGTTCACTCGTCCTTCCTCCAACTCGGGTACTAGTGCAATCGCCCATCCTCGACCTCTGGCAATAGTTCACCCGTCCTTCCTCGAACACGGGTACTAGTGCAATCGTCCATCCTCGATCTCGGGCAATAGTTCACTCGTTCTTCCTCGACCTCGGTCAATAGTTCACTTGTTCTTCCACGACCTCGGGCAATAGTTCATTCGTCCTTCCTCGACCTCTGGCAATAGGTCACATGTTCTTCCTTGACCTCTGGCAATAGTTCACATGTTCTTCCTCGAACTCGGGCTATGGTCCCCTCTTCCTTCCTCGACCTCGGGCAATAGTTCTCTCGTCCTTCCTTGACCGCTCGCAATAGTTCATATGTTTTTCCTCTAACTCGAACAATAGTTCTCTCGTCCTTCCTTGACCGCGGGCAATAGTTCACTCGTCCTTCCTCGACCTTGGGCAAAAGTTTACTCGTCCTTCCTCGGACTCGGTCTATAGTTCACTCGTCCTTCCTCGACCGCGGGCAATAGTTCACTCATCAATCCTCGACCTCCGTCAATAGTTCACTCGTCCTTCCTCGACCTCGGTCATTAGTTCAATCGTCCTTCCTCGACCTCGGTCAATAGTTCACTCGTCCTTCCTCGTCCTTCCTCGAATAGTCATTCTTATTACCATGATAGTAAACTGATTTTGTCACTTCTCTTAATATGAGTCAAAATGTCAATTTCCCGATAATGAAGAAATGTAATTCTTATTGCCATTGAGGTGAAACGAATTGTAGTCATTTCTTTTAACATGAGACCAAAACTTAAATATCCCAATTATGAAGAAAAGTAGTTTCTATTACCATGAAAGTGAAACGGATTGAGGTCCTTTGATCTTAACATATGACCAAACTTAAATGTCCAAGTTATGAAGAATAGTCATTCCTATTACCATGATATATAATCAGAGTATGAACCGTTTGTCACGACAGAACCATTTTTTATTTAAATGTAATTGCAGGGCCTAATTTACTCATGCTCTTGCATGGATAACTAAGTTACATTTTTGTAATTTACAGTGTTGTCGGTTTAAACCTTTATATTTTGTAAACCAGTGTTAGGCATAAAACTCGGTTTGTTAAATGATAGGTTTTTAAACTTCTTCCACATTTTTTCGTTCAGTAAATTTTAGACATTTGTGGATGACGGCCTCTGTTTTTACACTGATAATAGATGGATTTCAGATAACATAAAAATAGATTCTGTATATCATTAACTGACCACATGTACTAGCTGGGGGAAAAACATTGCTGATAAGCCCCTCCAGGTTGATACATTATATAGTACAATATAGTTCAATGGTCTAGTTTACATGATAGAACGTAATGGCAGACATCAATGATTTGATTTATTTAAACAAGTTGATTTATCAGATTATGCAAGGAAATTATCCTCCAGTAATGTAGCAATATATATTCTGTTAGAGCAGAAACTTTACCTGATCCTTACAAAATAACTGCAAGTATTAGGGAGTAAATCAAACAGTTTAGCAGTTCATGTTCAGAGAGACAATGGCTTTCTTGAAAGATTAACAATAAAACTTCTAAAAGTGTTTGTGTCGGATATTATCCCAGGGATAATAAAGAAAATTGAGTCAAACTTAAACTATTTTCAGTATTTGTATTTTCATACAGTATATAAACAGAAAAGAGTGAAAATAAAAAAAATCGTAATTTTGACAGTTTATAGCGATAAACATAAACTAAACAATTAAGACCACAAATTGCTTTGCGTTTCTTGTTAGATGTAAACACCTAGTTCTATGTAATGATTAAAGGCATCAAATTGTCATTCAATAAAGTAAGTTGATTAACAGGAATACTCGAGTCCAGTATAAGAAACTTCCTCATTCCCCCTATGACACGCTCAACATGTATTCTCACGTGTGAAAATTTTCTGGACGGTTCATTGCCAGAAAGTTGTTTTTTTGCGCCCGGTGAATGAAGGAATCCTAAATAAAGTGCCGGAGTAAGATTATGCGGGCGTTGAATAAAAAGACCTATTCCAATTTTCATTAGGACAATCAAGAGGTGGTCTTCAAGTGAAAGTCTTGCCAGTCTTTTTTTAAAGTGACACTCTGATTCAAAATTATTACATACACATGTATAACAAACTTAAATTTTGAGTGATTAACCTTTAACTTGTAACTAAATCATGCATTTATGAAAACTATTCATAACTGATAACAAGATTGTAACCGTGTATTTAATATCTGAAAATGCAAGATAAATAATTTGCGAGTGCTGAAAGATTCACTGCGATCTACTTTTGTCTAATTAGGTAGAAATCTCGTGTTTACTGCACCTTTCTTTCAAACTCAACTCGGTATCCTTCATAAGCACCATTGTTTTCGACATGTATTTATCTCCTTTTTTATATCGAAACATGTATATTAATTCTGGTAAATCTTATTTGGGAGAGCGAGTGCAACTTAAAATACATAGGGTTCTATCTGAGTATATATCCACAAAATCACGGGATATACCTGTAAAAAATGTCACCTTGGTGTTGTCTATATTGTCATATGTTACTTCAGAATCATTTTTTTCTGTATTGTCTGCAACAGCCTACATATGTATTCAATGTGTGTACTCAATGGCTATTTAGGAAATCTGTGCAAAGATATTCCCTTTTCTTTGTTTTGTCTATTTGCACACCCAACAACAAATACGCTATTTACCATTTCACAAATTTTACTAAAGAAAACATGTATAAACTGACCATACAAACACCAATGTATTGAATTTACTACTGGGGGCTTATCAGCAGCCGAGCGTTCTTGCCCCCACTAAATAATTCATGAGCTGTTCAGTCAGCCATGGTCTTAGTGAAATCCATCTATATATCATGTGATTCATACATGGCTGTTGTTTGTTGGTCAATTTGGAAATGTGCACAATTAATTTATTTGTTGGTTCAATTGAGTTCAACAAAAGTGCAATTTTATTGGTGGAATATTGCATTGTCGTCGAGAGGGTATACATAAACTCTTGTTGTTATATATATTTATGTCCATGTACATGTTACGTAATGTCTGTGTATCGTATATTGGGGAAAATTATACTGTTACACATAGAGCTATCTAAATAGAAAGGTTGAATTGATTTAATTCAATTAAAATATCACATTGTTATTGTGGTGTATTGCTTTAAAGTGAATACATTTAATTGATGTTTAGTAGATGTAGTTAAAGCACATTTCATATGTACTGATCATTTATTATAGCGATTTATGCAAATAGCAATAATGTAGCAGAAAACTAGTGCATTACTTAATGCAAGTAGATTTAATAGCCTCAAGTGGAATTGAACCTTATACATAATATGACTGTATGCGTCAGTCATTTGTGACAAAGCATTTATAGTGTCATATGATTTAGCCGTTCCAACTTTATGGTAGGTAGACGTCATGTCAGGGAGGCATCGATAGCGTTACGCCAGGGCTACTAGAGTAACGTCATGTCTACACGGCGCAATACTCGTTGGCATAGCCTTCGTCACCTCGTCTGTTGTGAGTAAGGCCAGGGCTCGACAAGGGATCACCGTCGCACCGGTATACGGTCGGTCAAGTGACATATGCCGACAAAGTTACTTCCGGGTTAGGACTGCTCGGTGGACGGCATACATTTCTACACTTTCGGGCATAGGTTCAGCTCGGCACTACGTGTTGATTTCCGGTTGAGCTCGGACCGATTCTTCACTTTCGGGCTTTTGAGAGCTCGGATCGCTACGTGCTACGTGGGATCGACTCTGCGTCCAGGCCTCGATCCATGACTGTTACAGTCATTGACGGCTGGACTCTACACCACAAGATATTTAGTTTTTACATCAGGGGCATTGGTCTACGTAAAGTCTACGCTCACTTTAGTGCACTTACATTAAAACAGCAATGATTAAGTATTGGGTAATTAAGTAATTTACTCATTTGTAAATATTCATATTAATTTATTAGTTTGTAGTATTTTTGTAAATAAATTGTTATTATCATTTTTGTTGTTATATCTGTTCTTAACGAGTTATTGATGAGTTGTCATCCCTCGTCAATCTTGATCTTTGCACCGTTATTATGGTAGTAAAAAGTTTGGATAATCCTTTCCAATTATTTCCATTGACTTAACCGGAGTTTTCCCCCTAATTCACTGCCTAACAAGCTTGGGATCATAATATTTATACACACACGTTCCCTATGGCACTGAGGCTATTGATAG
This sequence comes from Mya arenaria, assembly GCF_026914265.1. Classification (NCBI taxonomy): domain Eukaryota; kingdom Metazoa; phylum Mollusca; class Bivalvia; order Myida; family Myidae; genus Mya; species Mya arenaria. The sequence continues at coordinate 57,664,733 of NC_069128.1, forward strand.
CTCAATAACAATAAGATAACAATAAGATAAGACAGGTCCTAAAATAAAGGTAGTTAAACGGTAGATGTTGTACGTTCAAAGCTTGAAGCAAAATCTGAATTTTGAAAGCGATTTTATCTAAAATATAAATTTATGATGATATCAGTTTTGCAATAAAATACTGGAAAGCAAGGTATTAATATAAACATCGATGGATATTTAAAATAAATAAATAATAAATAAATAAATTATATTGGCATAAAAAGGCATGGACATACCATAATAAATACGTGTGGAAATGTAAAATAAAAATAGCAACTGTTTATCAATAGTTATCTCTAATTAAACGACAGGATTGCTTTAATTGTGTTACGTATGGATTGGGATTCACTTGGAAACTATTTGACTTGAATCGACACGTATGTAGAGTGTGAAAAGGGCAGCTACCCTGAAGCATCCAGGTGATTTAACGTGGCATTAAATAATGTACCTGGATGCTTTACGTTTTTATGGAAAAACGATTCGAATAGTTCATGTGTTATCTCCGATTTCTCAAAATCTTTAAACTCTGTATATATTGAAAACATATATTTTGGCCCGATGGGTTATTAGCCTCACATTAAAACAGCAACAATTTCGAAAACCTACATTAAAAGACTGTAAATGAAGGCTTATCATGGGGTAAGGGCATTGCTTATGCTACGGTCAAGTATCCACAGTGCCCTAAGGATTTATTTTCTACCTCGGGTGTATTTTTTAGATTAGTAGGATCGTCGAACATTTTGAGGTGCCAACCAGTCCGTCCCATAACGGCACGCGCACGAATGCAGTACGGGCCGTAAGCAATGTCTAGGACTCGCGGCTGACACATCAGAAACGTTTAACTTCACGCTTAAATTTTTCGATGAGCCTTAAGGCGAGGAAATAACACCAAGGTACCCACAGGTTAGCAATTATGCGCTTGGCCACACTCAAGGTTTTGCAAATTATCCTTGCAGTTTTGTCTCTACTGGCACCTTATTCAGAACCAATTGATGATGCTGGGTTGATGTAATGAAGAGTATATGCAATAAGCATGCGGTTTTCGTGTGTTTGTTTTCTTAATTTATAATTATTTATCTAAAAAGGGCTTTAATGAGATAGGCTCTAAAGCCACACTTGATTCTCAAGGTTTTTCGGAGTAAAACATATTTAAAGTAATTAATTAATTCGAGACATCATAATTCCGCTTAAATATTTGTGTGAAAAACTCCAGAAACAAGCTCAATAGCCAAAGGCTTGAACATAAACCCCGTTTAATTGCAAAGACATAGAACACAATAACAAAAAATCGCAAACAAAAAACATGGAACAACAGAACAAAACTCCACAAGGAACACAGTTGATATATACTATTTTAAAAAAAAAACTAGGTATGTTTATCAAGGATTTTTAGGTACCGCCTTGGAACGGTCAGTGAAATGTAAATTTACTGGAGGTTTAAACCAGTTAGTGTCACAACCTACATATTTGTATTTTGTTTCAATAGTATTAACAACACACTAACATTAACGACTGTTTTAACATACCAGATCTTTGAATGCCACAGAACACTATAGCACAGAAAATAATTTCACGAAACATCTTGACAAAGAAGATCTTAGTTGTCTGTGGAGGTTTTTTTTAATCAGCCGACAAGGCGCTACAGTTCCGACCTGTTAATTTATACTGCAGAATGATAGGGTTGCTACGGCAGCAAGACAAATTTACCTTATTCGACAAAATGCAATGTGCGTTGCAATTTCAAACTACATACAAACTGATACTTGTAGCCTCATTGATGATAATATATGAAAACTTTTATTAAATGTATTATCAATCGGCTACAAAATTGTGCATGCGTCATCAATAAATATATGAACGTCTTGGTGGTCCGGTAATGAACAGATATCAAACGAAGAAAAAATATTGCACTGTGTGCGTTTTGAAAATGATTTATTTTATTTATTTACATTACCATCCGTTCTTCTATTTGCAAAGAAAGTGCATCAAAAAAGTATTAGAAATAGTTATATATTGGTTCGTTGCATCTTGAATTGTACGGACGATTTGATTTATAACTACGCGATAAACTTCATGTGCCATGTGGTTTTGCATTAACAATTGAGAAAACTGGGGTTTGGGTTAACACAGCGAGTTAACAAATGAGCCCGTACTTACTCGTTTTCTATAAATTTTAGCTTCTGCTTCAATACTTGTATGACTAATAAAGATACTTTTTTGATAAAATTATTGCTTTCATACCATAGCAATATACGTGAAGAATGTAATATCAACGTACGTGTGCATGTCTTTGCTATACTTCGTTTTTACCATAAAAACAACAACACAAATGTGCAATACCAGACGAGTTGTTTATTAGATGATGACGTGCAGCCAGGTTAAGTAAGTATAAAACGAGCACATGTATTTATGTAGAGCACAACACAATAAAATTCCCTGGCTAATAAAGTCCTATGCAGTGCAACCGACCGGCCAGGAAAAACCAGAGACGGTTAACTCTGGAAACCTGTGTTCGTTTGCCTAGTGTCGATCTACAAAGTATGAATGTCGAACCTCATTCATTTGTCTGGTTTCAAATATGGATATAAAACAGTGAAACAAAATCACTAAAAATATTGAAGTGAAAATTTAGGTTACGAAGTCAACTGAGTGAAATCGACTGGTAGAATGACTCTACACGCTAATATACCAATATAGCACGAAATCCTCGTGCAAGACTGACCACTACTGTATTCAAATACTATCATTTCGCCAAGACAAATATTTCACGCTATACTAACGAAACGCGTGAAATGAATAGTCTTTGCTATACTTCGTTTTTACCATAAAACCAACAACACAAATGTGCAATACCAGACGAGTTGTTTAGAATACAAAAAGAGAGGGCTCGAAAAATGAGATGAAAAGAATAGCTTATCAAAAAGATAATATGTTTTGCAAAAAAAACAAATGACGAATTTTGAATCATTACTCTTAAAGTAATCTTTAAAGAAAAACAAACTACAAAGCTAAAGATTTAGACACATGCAACCTCCTGTCCAAGGAGTCACAGACATATCTGTCCTTACTATTTTCGCTCTTCCAGCGACCATGATGTTTCCAACAACGATTGTTAACACCGGCATTCGCCGCGCACGTGGCGCCACCTGCACACAAAGAGTGCAAACCTATGTTCAAATCCCCAACCACTTCTCTCAATTTAGCCAAAAGACACTCACGAGTTCTCGTGTAACTCAGTGGCTTATTCTTTGAAATGAGTTTGCACTTATCTTTCGATCTATTGATAGGCCGAAAAAGAAAACTATTTTCCAGATTAGACAAATTTGCTGCGCTAAAATACCTTTGTAACAAAGTGTATGGACAAGCCGCTGTAGAACCCATAGCAATATCTACTTTATCACCCCTGCGATACTGGCCAGTCTTGCTTCCCCTTATAGATATCGTGAAGTAATCATCGTAAAACTTTATATCGTTACAATGCAAATGAATCAATTCATCAAAACGCAAAAATCCATTAAACACTAAAACAATCATACATAAATCACGTAGAATGTAAACATATGTAGTGCTAGAATAACTTATTAACGTGCCAGTTAAAATGGGATCCTTACATTGTGTCGGTTTTGAAAGGATTCTTTTTGCAGTTTCGAGCAGGTTTGACACGAATGAATTAGCAGTAGGATCCGATAAACTCCTGAGTGAATGTGCCCATTTAATGCTGTACACAGTTGCACTTATCACAGAACTAGAAATGCGTTTGTCGATTAATTCAGTCAAATATAAGGCAACGTGAATTGGTGAAGCTGGAATTGCGTTACCTCCCTTTGATGTAATGAAATGCTTCCACTTATCAAAATAACTCATATACTTTATGTTCGTATTGTCACTCCTTGAACCCGCCAAAAAGTTCGCCATCTTGTCCGACAGATAACCGAATACGTCACCATCCAATCCACTGGTGCTTAACTCGTTTTGGATACCCTCTCTCAGGTTTAGGCCTGCGAAACATAAACATACATGAGTTACATAAATCTCAAAGCCACAAATCCAAATTTAAGCGGCCTGCCGTCAAAAGTCCCGTTCCTTCCGCGTCCCGGCCTTGTGAGACGACCAGGCTGAAAAACAATACAATCATGTACAAAACCGGCCTTTTCGCCGTCACTCTGAAAACATATTGGCCAAAACGGAGCAGATTTCCACACAGGAACTAACAATGTTGCTTTACACTTTTCTTTCTTTATCTTAATAATGCAGTCATTGATCAATCTCGGTGGAGGAACTAGCCAATTGTTCTCTCCCGACCATTGTACACTAAAAGCGTCAACGGACGTAGTACCCGGACACCAGTACTTTGAATTAAAATTGACACATTTCGCATTGTAGCTGCAAGCAAAACGATCACATGTATGCGGTCCCCATACACGTTCTAAGTCATTAAAAACAAATTGCTTAATAGACCAGTCATCACTATCCGTACACCTACTCAGAAATTCAGCTTCAGTATTGTTTTCCCGAGGTAACCACTTTGGGCCGAGTGTAATATTGTGCGTGTTACATACATTGTCAACATTCAAAGCAATATCATGCAAATAAGGCTTTTTACTGCCAACCTTCAAAATGCTAGGCACATTTTTATTGTCTGAATTAACAATGATCTCACGCCCTTCCAGGCAGCCAACTGAGCTATGTAAAACTCTATATACAGCCTCAAGCTCTCTCCAAGTCGAGCTTAAATCACTCTGTTTCACACCAACAACCTACCACGACGCTGTCGTCAATGCCTTCAATATAACCACCAAACCAAGCTCCACTGGCGTCACAAAAGACGACTGCTTGATCGCTTACAACAGGCACCTCGATCGTGTTATCGGACTCTAACTTGCCACAATTTAATCTCTTTATATTTGAATGCAGAAACAACATTTCGTCAAAAGCCACACTACTCACCATGACAGGAGCGTTCCAACTAGCACGACTTAGCACACATTGATACAGTGACCTTGACCTTAGACGCACAAGAGGCCCAACAGCACTTTGCATTAATATTAACTGGCCAATAAGACGTGCGATTAAACGTACTGGGAAAGTTGTCTTGCCACTTGCGTTTTTGCAATCAAATCACTCAAAAGATCCAGCATGCTCTCAACACGCTCAATGCTTACAACAAACGTACCTTCTAACGTGTTCCAAACGTAACCAAGCCACGTAATAGACTGACACGGCTCCCAATGACATTTGTCCTCCGCAATCAAAAACCCAAAACTTACTAGATCTCTATGAAAGAAGTTTGATGCAGAAACTGCATCCTCGTAAGTTGTTGCACCACCTAGACCGTCATCAAGAAATAAAACAATTTTATGGCCTAAACTTCTCCATTTTGTAATCAGAACTCTCAGTACCTTAGTAAATATGAATCCTGCAGTTGATATCCCGTTAGCAAGCACGTTATAGACGTAGTATTATCCGTTCCAACAGAATCCTAGAAAAGTTCTATGTTCATGAAAAATCATGATATGGTGATAAGCACTGCGAATATCAAATGCAAACAAGTAATCTCCCTTAAAGAACATTCCTTTAGCAACTGACTGATCTTCAAAACAACATTTATACTTGTAAAGCTCTAGGTTTATATGGCGACAATCAAGCACTAACCGTGGCTTACCTTTCTTGCCAAATGCAACAGTCAACGGATTAATCACAAAACGAAATTCGCTAACCTCAGATATACAACCTTTTTTCAGTAGTGTTTCGATTTCACTGGTCACGAACGATGCATTGTCTAATGCAGATTTGTTATTATTTAAAACGACAGATTTAGGAATCTCTCGAAAAGGTAATTTGTACCCATCCCTTACGACATCTAAAATATACTCGTCTGCACCCGCTTCCTTCCAGTGTGTATAGCAAAAATTTAACCTACCAACGGGTGAATCAACTGATTTTTTTTTTTTCAATTCTCTGAACTTTTCTACAACAGAATTCACCAAAGATCTACTTATCTTATTTTCCTTTTGTAATGGTGCACCCACGTCAGGCACCACAACCTTACATTCCGCCCGCCAATGTCCCGAATGCCCGCATCGGAAGCAGAGGCCCGGACGCCTCGTCTGCGTACCACCGCCACCGACCACAGGTATCGTAGAAGTGGTCCTGCTTCTCACGTCGACATTGTCCGATGAAGGAACTCCGTGATAGGGCGCGAAACGCCGACCACGTGACAGCCGCTCTTGACGCAACTTCCGGTCCGCTTTCATCTGGGCCCTGTAGATTTTCTTTTCGTCATCCGAGTCTTCTGCAAGAGGGTGAGCCTCATACTCTTGAACAACTTTCCATCCACTATCAGAGTCATCGGCAAGCTTAATCATTTTTTTTTGTCTATGAGATAAAATGTCCATACCCTCTGAAATTTTCCTGTGCGCCTCGACCACGGGTTCCGCGGAGTGGTTACTCAAGGAGTCCTGGAGATAGCCGTCAGCTATTTTCAATTTGCCAAGAACTTTCGCGTTGACCTTATGCTGTTCTTCATTTCCCTTTCGCCGGAAAGAAAAAGACTCGTGCTGGGCGAGATTCTCTTGTATCGAAGAAAGCTGAGCTTGAGAAACGTGTTGCCTATCCGAAATACGCTTTTCAAAAGCATCTAATTTGTTTGTAATAATGTTTTCTAAATTAGATAAAATGTTATTTTCTTCCATGGCTGCACGTCCTTCAAAACTAGAAATTTAGGTTACGAAGTGAACTGAGCGAAATCGACTGGTAGAATGACTCTACACGCTAATATACCAATATAGCACGAAATCCTCGTGCAAGACTGACCACTACTGTATTAAAATACTATCATTTCGCCAAGACAAATATTTCACGCTATACTAACGAAACGCGTGAAATGAATAATCTTACCTCAGCCTACTTTCTATAAAAATAATATTGAGTTAAGTGAAAAAACAGTGTTTGTCAATTTTACACTTTCACATTCCATTGCACTGGCTTTGGAAAATCCTATAATCCATGCGGCAATTATTTAAAACTGTATGCTTGTTGGAGCATCCGTGTCCCTTTCACAATTCCAGTTATCTTTCAGTATTTTCCTAAAGCCTAAACCTCATTTGAAATGCCATTTTTAACTAATCTTAAATTCAAAAAGCGATTAAACATATCAATAGCGTCACGTCATGAAGGAAATGACGTCCTTAATATTTCGTTTCGATTTTGTGCGCGCTGGCGTTTGATTTGAATAGCAAACGGGATGGGATATCAAAAATGCTATTTACTTAGTATTTATCTTTTTGGTTAATCTGTAAACTATGAACTAATATATGCTGGTCCCCTCCCCAGCTAGAGATATTCATTGATATCACATTTACATATTCGTGCGTACAAAATATTATTCAAATAATAAATGCCAGTATTAAATATGTATCTATAAAATATTCATTTATTTTAAATGTATAGTATTCCTTGATCATCTACATGTGAAGAACATGTTTATGTTCCTAATGTTAAAGCCTAGGTTGGACAAGCGACGGCTATCAATACAATATTGCTTGGGAGGATATGACCACCACTGTTGTGGTGTCGAATACCACTTAGAACAAACGACAGTAAGTGAACCGAAGGCTTCTAGTGTACAACTGTGAATGAGCCTTAGGCCTCAAACGTTTTACTTAAAAGAGGGGGCATACTTCACTAAAAAACCAGAGTATCGGATCCAAAAGCCATAAACGCAGCACTGAAATAGTACCGTATGCCTCTAACGCCCTTATGTGAGGGATTCAAAGACCGCAGACTTGACACTGTAAGAAAACCGAAGGTAACCAACGCGCAACTTTAAAATCAAGTAATCAAGCCACTGTAATGGGACCTATATGCACTAACGTGCCACTGGTTGTGACAGTAAAAGAACCAAATGCAACCAACACACAACTAAAGAAACCGAAGTCCGGACACGCTGTTATGGAACAAAGTCATCACGCCTAGTGTTTATAAAGTATATATGCAAGGTGCTTTTTGTGAAGTTGTGTGCTGTTGTTCAATGTTTCTTGTTTGTGATATTTTGTTTGTGTATTATATGTCTTTGGCGTTAGCCCAGTGCCATTAAACGGGGTTTATGTTTAAACTTTTGGCTACTAAGCTTGTTTCTGTAGTTTTTCATATAAATATCAGAAGACCTATAAACTACCAGATGATGTAATAAACTGACTTTCTCTCACAAACTAAAGTATTTTCGACAACAATCTTCGAAAACAATTTACAAGCATGATCATCCAAGAAAAAACAATTTGAAGGTAAATATATATGTATATCACCGCGTTTTATTTTTACCGTCTTTTTTTGAACTCAAGAATTGTAGGAGCGAGTGCAACAAATAAACATAAAAAACATGATTCTCTCTCACGGAAATGAGCCAAATTATTAGTTATGGGGTATATGGAATAAACGTGGGAAATGAAATATGTTAAGTATGATTATTTTAGACAGTTTGTTAAAGTTGAGAATAACTTTATTTCATTTCTCTTTGGCACAAAGCGTTATGTTATAGCCCACTACGACTTGACGTATATGATGTGACTTTTTTTTAATTATATTGATGGGTAACATATTAATGTCATATTAAACATTCAAATGCTATAGTTTTGTATTTATTTTACATACATCAAGCAAAGGCAATTGTGTGTAATCATGTATATAAGTTTACATGTGTTATATAACACGCTGCATATATAAAATTAAATTGAAACATTAATCCCTAATTCCAGCAAGTCATACGTGTATTTCTTATATTGTTTTTGATAAAGATTGTTTGAATAAAGAAGTGATTTTTTTTCATTTAAACATCAGAAGAAAACATCATATTTTCTCAAAATCTCATTCTTAAAACATTCGTCACTTTCTGTATTTATGATATTGATTCACAAATGTTTATTAACACAATAAAATATATACATACCATTATTAAACCAACTTTTCTCCATTATATTTTTTTTATATTTCTGTTCATTTTATTTCTGGCATTCATACAGATATTATTCCATACTATATTGCCAATTGTCATGTATATTTGCATAACATACAATTTTATCAAGGATAAACGGTCATTTTTTAATTATGACTCTATGCCACATATTCTTCAGATTTATGTTATAAATCGTTCTGAAACGTTAACGTAAATGAGATAAATGCAAATAATGAGCCGCCCGGTTAGATCAGGTGGTTGGTGCGCTATGCTATCCCCTAATGGAAACCTGATTCCATGCGTCCGCAAAAATAATACAGATAATTGTTTTTCCTAGTATTTCTAAGTCAAAATACCGTCAGTTAATAAATAAACTCGTATTTCAATACATTTCTTTACATTAACAAATTCAAGAACTAAAATTAATCACAAAACTGGGGTTTGTAAATATGTTTCATGTTTAGACAAACAACGACATAATAAAGCTCATTCTCCGTATGTTTGCTTTATGATATTATCTTCCTGCATTGAAGTTCTTTAATTGCTTAATATATGTTCAGCCAAACCTGAATTATCCTACGCAGATTGGCAAGCAATAGACTCAGCATTATTTACATAGTTTGAGGCGGAATGGGATACAACTACGCTAAGAACCAGCCTTTCGGAGAGCGCCGTACTCGTGCACTTTACAACATATATATATATATATATATATATATATATATATATATATATATATATATATATATATATATATATATATATATATATATATATATAAATATATATATATATGTGCGTGTGTGTGTGTATTCCAGGACCCAATTGATTCTACGTCTAGAACTTCATCTATGTTTTCAAATCAAAACATGTTACGATAAATGGTAGAACGAGTACAGAGCAGTTTCATTTCATAATTCCGTCAAAATCTCGTAACAGAACTATACCAGTTGATGCCATAAATGCGGATCACATACATAAGTGGAGGAATTTGCCGGATTCGGAACCAATGTGATTCCCTTTCAGTGTTTCGCGATCAGGATTTTTTTGTCATTTCACTGCGCAATCGCGCGGCAAGTATTCATTATCCACCCACTTAGCGTTGAATAATATTTAATTTTACTTGATTCAAAGAATTAAAAAGAGCTTTATCTTAACATACGATGTTAACATATCGGACTACTTTGTAAAAAACACTTTCACGGAAAGTGATGATATAGTGTAAATAAATAATGTTTCAAAAATCATCGGGCATTTCCGTATGGATTTTCATTCGTTGTTCATCGTTGAAAATTGTCCATTTTTTTCTCAAAGCTAACACGCGTTTTATAAGGACAACGTTGATGAAGCGTTTCTAGTTTCCATTAGTTGAACCAAAAATGTTCAGGCCCATTATTCCGCTTTTTGAAATAAGTAGTCCCCATTTATCATATTTACATGTAGAATATACAAACCACCGGAAAGCATAACGAGGGTTATTGTTAGATTGAGTGGTTTAATCAATTTTATTTCATTGAGTGAGCGCGAAATTAGTTTTTTCAGCTGATGTAATGTTTCGATATGTGCAAGACTTATGCCTAATCCTGATACCTACTGAAAACTGACTCTTTTCAATTGTATTTTGTTTTCTTTTAGTATGTTAAATAAAAACGAAACATTTTAACATTGAACGTTTCCAACATTCACTGTTAATATTTGTTCACCTCCATGGGCGATTACATACCAGTTCATTTTTAGTTGAACAGCCTACCGTCTTGTGCAAACATTATAAAACAAATTATCAAAATAGATAATACTATCTTCGTAACCAGAGACATCTATAACGATGGTGTATTGAAAATGTACTAAAAGGTTAAAGTCGGTCTAATTATGTATTTATGGTCTATTGAATGGCAATGCACACATCGTAATTAAGTATTACGGATTCCAAGAGGTACGCGTTGTGTTTTATTGTTCATTCGCGTTAAACATAATGATTTAGAAGATGATTATGATTATTGAAATTAGTTATGTTAATGTATGCATATGACATTGTAATTTTTGCACAAACAAGTTAAGATATGCAACTTTACTTGAATATTGAACATGAATATTGTGTGGAATGTAAACTCACAGTAAATAAGGATAAGACAAAAATTGTTATTTTCAGAAAAGGTGGTAGAATACCTGACAATTTACATTTTTATTATGGCAGCTCTGAAATTGATACTGTTTCAAAATATTGTTATCTTGGGGTAGTCATGACGTCAGGTAGCTTATAGGTAGAATGTCAAAAAACTATATCGTGTCAAGCTCAAAAAGCTGTTAACAAGCTTAAAAGATATTTGTTTAAATTCACGAACATATCTGTTGATCATGTTCTTGATTTATTTAATAAGTTGGTTAAACCTATATTGTTCAATAGTTGCGAAGTTTGGGGTTATTCGCAGGCCAGTGCTTTTGAACGAATTCATACTATGTTTTGTAAAAGCCTGATGTGCATTAAAATTACGCTGCAAAATGACGTTTTATATGGAGAGGTAGGTAGTACAGATATGTACTCGCATCGACTTACTTCTATAGTTAAATACTGGCTTTAGATATTAAAATGTGCAGATAGAAAATATACGAGAGTAATGTACAATGTATTACTGCAAGATTTTGAAAACAATCCGAGATGTATCAACTGAGTATCTATGTTACGAAATATGTTATGTAATTTTGGTTTTAATGATGTGTAGTTAGCACAAGGAGTTGCTAACATAAATAAATTTGTTAAAGACACATTTATTCAAAGCTGGTACAGTAGAAGGTTCAACTAGGGCCTCCTTTTGCAAGATTCTTACAAAATTTGAGCTTAGTAATGATCTGAAGAGTGTTAATGTGAAAAAATATATAATTGCCTACACATGATTGTTAGTGTCATCACACAGACTAAATATTGAAACAGATAGGTGGTCTTACATTCCACGGAATGAAAGACTGTGTAGTATATGTAACAAATTAGAAGATGAATATCATTTTATTTTTGAGTGGAAGTTATATGATGAATAACGATAGATACATTAAGAAGTACTATAGATTAAGACCGAGCATGTTCAAATTGTCGCGTAACGTAGTATAAACACTTTAAAGTGTCACGTAACATAAAAGTTACGTATGAAACACTTTAAAGTAATAACAAAAATCAATAGTAGAATTCAAAGTTTATTTGTAACAAAAAAAGCAAATACTTCATCATAAGTATTAAATGTAGAGGTACTTAGCTGGTGACAGTCGTGATAGCCGCTGGCTATTAGTCCAATTAGCTGGACAGTTCATGACTGTAGAATACGTTCTTTTTGTATATAACAAGAAATTAAATATGCACAACTGTCACTAGCTAGACAAAAAAGTGGTATATATAGACGCATGATTATAATGTTAAAGAGTTGGGTTAGGCACGGCAAGGAGACCGGCCTTGGGTCCTTAATGGACGGCAGCTAGGATGTGGGATTACCTTAAATGTCATGCTGTATTATATACTGATTATTATACTTAGAAAGAACGGTGAACAATAAAGACTTAGAACACTTGAACAGTTGTTGGTTGGTTACTGAACGAACTATCACGAAAGTTAAGTGAGCGGTGGCATTACGCGACACGTAAAAGTTTGGCGCCTGCTGACCGAAGATATTCAAGAACAGGGTTGACGTGGAACACAATGGCGAAGTACTTACAACTATTGGATCACATTTGAAATGAAGAAGAAAAAGGTACATGATGACAACTGCGGTTCGAGTGACTATGGACATTGCAGCGCGACCAGGCCACGGGACAAAAGTTAGTGACTTTGTATTTCTTGCCTAGATATGACATGTGTTGCTATAATTTAATTATTGCAAAATTTTAAAGTTTTGGATAATAAATGGAATCAGAGCCAAGCTGTTCTTTTGAAAGAACCCCTAAGTAATCTAATTTCTGACTTAACAACGTTAAATGCAAACGAAGAGCTTGTCATGTATTGAACTAAATCATTTAAGTACATTATTGACTAACTAGATGAAAACGAAAACTAAGTCAATTGAAGGTGAACTGAACTGTAATTTCTAGTTCTTAATTTTATTCATTGTTTCTACTAAACGCGCTCAAGTTTAATATACAAAGCGTAAATTTTGCTTCTACGGTCTACCGTTTCCACGGAATCCGGCCTCTGTTCTGCCCATTCTATGGTTGCTAGATGAATTAATGCCCTTGAAATGAGTGGACACTGTGTTGTCTCCCTTTGTTTTAAGTGCGCATGCCCAGCGAGTACCACAATGCATTGCACCATTTACCACGATGCATTGCTTTAATTTCCCGGAAAATGTTAGATATTTCTGGGTTTCTGATATCGCCTACATATTGATATAAGAATTAAATCTACAAAATCTACGTAGTCGGTTTGAATAGCGATACGAAGTGTTTTATATGAAGTCAGTCTGTATCCTTGCGATAAATATAAACGTGTTACTTCCCTTGGATTAAAATAAGCCATTTAAAATGGAGGCCATGGCAACACTACTTTCAGAAACCGTCAATGACAGACAAGTCAGTGCAGTGTGCGAAATTAACCTTTTTTACCTGGTAGCCAATGGGGCTACAGACTTTGAGATTTCTGTAGCCCAAGCCAGATTTCCATAGCCCACCGGTTAACAGAAAAACGCATCTTGAGTACCTTAAAAACAAGGAATGATATGTCAACTGTACAATATCTTATTATATTTTGTATAAAATGCAAGTATGTTGGTTGTGTGGTCCTGTGTTGCCAGGGGGCTGGTGGTGGTTCGATGGGGGGGGGGGGGGGGGGGGGCTGGTTCTGTCAAGGCAGTTGGATTGTTGATGAAGGGGGAGGATGGAAGTCCTGTCAACATGTGCTGCTTGTGGCATTAGTGACAGGATTTTACAAACATCTATTTCATAATTTTCGGTGACTAAATAATCCAAGTTTATTTAAAAAAAAAAACACACAACAAAAACAACATCCAAACTTTAATATCTCACTAAAACAAAAAAAAATAGTATTGACAGTCCGAAATATGATTTCCGTCAAAATAATTATTTTCAAGCAGTATATATATATAGCGTATAACTGCTTGACAGAAAATATCCATAACAATGAGAGATTATCCGGAAGTCGGTCAACGGTGTTGAGGTAAACATTTACCCGACAATTTTTTTTAACCAACAAGCCCGATGATTTCATCGCCAGTCGGGCTACCTTAAAGGATTTTTTCATAGCCTGGGTCAATTTTTCGTCGCCACGGGCGATCGGGCTACCGTTAATTTCGCACACTGCAGTGGCACAAAATAAGGTAGCGATAATGAAATGCAGACGATCTTAAACTTTTACGACCGTGCTCGTATGTTGGGGCAGCTGGTTGAAATGGATTGATTTACCAAACAATAATTGCAGTGCCATTCAATCGTAATACTTGCGAGGACTTGGACAGGTTATACACATTGGAGATTTTTTGATACAAGGAAATTGGAACAACCAGCATTCCATAATATTGCTTTACATTTGGCTGTTTTAAGTCAGCGTTTTTAATGGAATGCTGTGTTGCACTCTACTTAGGAAGAAAAAATTGTGAGAGATAAAGGTGAGTGATTTGATAAGTACTTGTATTTTATCAAAGAATGACCTCCACAATAACAGCAGTAAATCTGTGGGGAAAAGTGGGCCCAATGATGGGCTCGAACCTATGATCACTAAAACACTAACCGGTGCCCCATGTTCGTATAGGATTACCCACAAACTTCACCCCTCTCCCTTTTATCTAAAGACTTATCAAGACACCCTTGCATTTAACATAAAAGTTAACCTTGGATGAACAGTGTGTCCGGTGTTGGACTCTAGCCAAAAAACACTCAAAAGTTAGGATGAAATTCTTATTAACTTAACTAACCAAGCTGCTGCTTCCCCAAATACAATGCACACTACAACAATAAGGCAACTATCAATTCATTGCTGGATTTTCATACCCCGACATCCTTTTTTTTTTGCCGCCACTTTCAAATATTGACTCAAATAAAAATGTTGATCTAGTGTACCGGTATGTATTTGCATATCGGTCCAGAACTGTCTAGGAACTGAGTTTATTCTTCGATGTAAAACATTGACTTATAAAAAAGGAGAAATGTTATGATCTTGATTGTGGTTCGTCTAGAAACTCATGTTTATGGCCCCTTATGCATTAAGAAAGAGCATGAACATTCATCTAATGAACAACAAAATACCCCCATTTAAAAAAATGGTTGTGAAATTCTCTATCAAATTGTGACAAATCAGAAAACTTAAAATATTAATGCTTTAAGACAAACTTCTTATCATTCTAAATTTTTGTTTTACAGCAGACTGAAAAATCTTTGGGTTTTTTTCTGAATTATTTTAATTAAACCCCACTTGAAAATATATATGTTTACCATATTTACAAGTATACAAGTCATTTTGTGAACAAAAAGCAATCAGCTGCTATAAATGCATTGAGTACAAAGAGTGAAATGGACAATGGCTGTATTCTGTCACTCCCAAATAATGACATTTATCTTTTTTATTGAAAAGAGGTTTACACTTTAATTTCTGTTGCAATTAATTATTATTAAGTTTGTCAATTTCTTCATTGTCCTGATCATTGAAAACAATGAAAAATCTTTCCTGAAAATTTAAAAAATAAAACTGCTTGTTGAAATGCATTTTTTGTTGTAATGAATAAAATTTCATACATAAAATAGGGAATTAATTTGATAAAACTTGTGTATGATTTTTAATAATACTACATGTATTAAATACATGGTATTAAGATACTGTTGAACTTGTGCTCATAGAAATATAAGTTTACACTTTTCAAATAATTAATAATAGTAATGTTTCATTACCATTTTTATGAATGTTGTCACTGTCATTCAGAAGAACTAAAATAAAAATTAAATCAAAGTTTAAGGACATTAAATCTGTATGCTGTATGTCAAATTTTGTGTTGGTTGAGATTCGTTCTTTATGTACATGTTATGACCTACTGTTGCTTTGTTTATGATTTTATTGGTAAAATATTCTGTATTCAGCATTTGATGTTTACTTTTATTTTACTGCTTTTTGTCCTTAAACTGTAATTTTATAGGATTTAAAAAATACTGTAAGGTTAAACACTGAATCAAATTTCAAACATATTAGAGTATTGAAAATCAATTACATGCAATATTTTTATATCAGTATCTTTTTCAACATTTAATATATGTATAAAAACAAGTATCAGTTATATTGTTTATTGTGTATAATTTTGATTGGATATCATGAAGATGAATCAACTTAAATAAGTCAACTTCATAAAATGCTCATGAATACTCATATGGAAAATCAGTATTGTGAATAATGTTTTTTCAAGACATTATCTAGATCTGCGCTAAAAGCATTTATAAATTAAATTTATCATCATATCATAAAATTAAAACTGCACTCTCACAGATTGAACGTTTTGACAACTTCTTATTTTTTTCTTGAAACGAGCCAATTTTTGCGAAAAATGCACTGAAACTAGTTATGACTGCTGACAAAAAAAATGATCTCCGATTTTTATATTTAAGTTCAAAAATTGATGATTTATGCATTTTTCTTAAACCGTTAGTTACCATTTAACATGAATTTTCGAATGGAAATATAAAGTTCTATGATCTGATCTTTTGTCAGCAATCTTTTATCGTATATTTGCTGATACCTACGCAAAAATTTGCTCTTTCCAAGACAAAGAATAAAAAAGTTGTAAAAATGCTATATGTGTGAGAGTGCAGCTTTAACATGTCTTGACCACCTGATGTTTAGACTCTAGAGTTGCAAGTTTGTCCTTAATCTTTCCACATGACTTCATTCTTTGAAATCGTATCACACTTACCTTAATTTATCTAGTTAATTTGTATAACTCTGTCAGATTCCGTGAATGGCAGATTGTGACTAAGCATCCCATAGACTACAAATGCACTGGTTTGGAACTGCCAGTGCATAGTACATTCATGGCATACTAATCATGTTCAGATGTTTGTAGTAATTTCACCAATTTCTTATGTAGAGAATACATGTGTTTGGTCAAAGCCAGCATGAACCATGATGAAGTTCTCTCACCTTTAGAATGAACAACATATGCGCTTCTTTGCAAATTTCACAATAGATAGTTTTGCAAAATTAATGTTATAAATAGATGCATACATTTGAAGTTTCTGCTAAATGATTTAACATTTTGTGCAGGTTTTATCTAGCTAACCTTGATGTTAAATTTGGTTGACATTTGAGAACTTTTGCTTAGCAAATAATCTATTCCATGGCTAATTTACATAAATGGGATGTTACTCTTTAGTCAAGCCGACGGTTAGAGACGGCCTTTCTTTAAATACAAACTTTGATAGTACTCCATCGATAAATACCTAGGTTTTTAAAGCCACTTTTGTTGTAACATAGCACGACATTCCTTTTGTCAGTCAAATGACTGCCACTAAATCAGCTTGGCATTGCCATCGTTTTGTGTGTCACTACTGTTATGCCAGTTTTTCATGAGAATTTAAGTGCCTAAATTTGTAATGGCTGGCAATTTTTTTCTTGGTCTTTCAACATCACATCTGGTCTGGATTGGACGGAGGCAAAGCTGTTGCCTATTTGGGCTAACACACCGATCCCCAATTGAAATTGTATAACCGCCCCTGCATATTATATTGATACTGGTACACTAAATTATTCACAGATTCAGACTTCAACCGGTTCAAGAACACAGGATTTATCGTCAGTTTGAAACTTTCTGTGTTTGACTTGGTTGAACATATTGATTCGTTCCATTTCTTCTGTTAACTTTCAAATTAAAAGTGTCTACTTCGGAAGATTAAGCAAAATCCATATGTTTTACTCGTTATTTTGGTGATAAACCATGTAAGTGGACTGGAAACCTCGGAAAGTCCATGTTTTTTACTGAATTTTCGCGGACGCGGAAGTTGATATGTCGATTGACTGGCTCCCGTTTCATCTTCATTCTGGCAGTACCAAGGGTAGCAACTACGCATGTATAGCAACGCCAAGGGACGCAAGTCAGTTGAGTTTTTTGGAAAATGCGGAACAGGGGATAGTTTGTAACAAAATTGCCAGCTTATGACAATGATTTGAACTGAATAACATATCGTATCAAACTTGAAAATTATCAATCTTTTATATCGTTATGTAATGATTAAATGTCAAATATCAGTTCAGTTCTACTTTAAGGACATTAATTGAATAATTAACATGGAAAGAAATGTTATTAAAAGAAGTCTGAGTAAACTAATTTAGCAGGTCTAACATTAATGAAAGTTGCATAAATACAAAAAATAATGACTTATACTCAGGGTTTAGTGCAAACACTGAAGATAATACAAAATGAGATATTTTTTATGTCGAAGAAGGAGACTGGCAGGTTTCATTACTTCAGTTGTCATGTAACTGTAAGTCATTGTCAAACAAATCAGATACGTAAATGAATTCAATGTTACCTATAATTAACTTGACATTAATGAAATGAAATCATTAAAATTAAGTAAGGTTATAGTTGTGTACATAAATGTAGTATTTTGTCAATATATCATTTTATATAATATTGAGTAAATTGGTGATGGTTTTAAAGTTTTAAAAATCATATAAATAAATCATTGTTTGGATCATAGTAAGGTCTGAGAGAGAAAGCATGCAAAACGAAAAGTAATTTCTTAGATGTCATTATATAAGTGTATCGCCTGAATACGGCAAGTAATTTTCAATTTCGAAATTACTAATTAAATTGTTTGTTAGGTAATAAGTAATCTAATAAAATTATTTAAGTAACTCACAGATTAGTTTGGTAAAACTAATGAATCAATTATAAAGTTGTAAGTTATCCGATGATAAGCATGATGGGAACATGTTAAGCTAGAGTTTAGCTTTCTTATAACTATGAAGATGTACAAAATTGTACAAAGATAAACAAAGATAGTGGTCAAGAAAGACCAGGTTTCTTAAAAGTGATTGGAGATGATACGTTCAAGATATTGAATTTCAACAAAATTGTTGGACTCCTGTGAAGTCACATTAGGGTGTGAGTTATTTAATAAATTAATTGAATCACTTATGTATTAGTTTTCTTAAAATAATGGAATAATTATGAGATTAAAAGTTGTCAAATGATAAACCTACCGAATCTTCAATCTTGTTCGAAATATCTGTTAGATATCTGCTGATAAGCAGGACAGAACGGAAATAACGCACATGTTGAATAAATGGGTGTTTTAGTGTGGTAATGCTAACATATAAGCTTTGTAAAATATTGCATAAAAAAGGTTCTTAATAAAATATAAGCTTTGTAAAATATTGCATAAAAAGGGTTCTTAATAAAATAAAATGCTGTTCATAAAAACAAAACGTTTCACAAAAAAAACTTAGGTCAAACATTCATTAAATCAAACATACGAATACTTACGCACAGATACAGTAATTAATTATAAATGGGGCCACCTTCAAACTATAAGCCTGCTTGAAAATATCAACACAAAATTTCATGGTAATAGCAACACATATGTCAATGAAAGGTAAAAATACAGGTAATATGTCACGTGATACGAACAGTCAATATCAACATTATTCTTCAGCGGACATCGAGATAATATAACTAGTGGCGATATGGTGTTAAGTGGTCATCGGTGTTCATAAAGGATCGAACTATATTCTGGTATTGCGTATGTGATGTGCTAACCAATTGGTTACACTTCGGAATATCCAGAGGAACTAAGCACACATTCTCGTATGACCTGTGCTCGGCTTGACGTCACATGATCAAGTCTTTAGGACCGTGATGATTCCTGTGTGATGGACAACACCAACTTGAGATCGTTAGCATCTTCAATAACATGAACACTTGCACACATCTATCTAAGTACACTTCAAGAATTAGCAGTCGTATAATGGCAGAACATTTTGAGTCGGTGGGGACATTCTACAATCAAACAACCCCTCGGCTATAAACTCTACATCTACAACAACACGGCAGCAGCAACAACAACAACGATGATTGCCTGTCTTCAGAATGATAACACGAAAAGCAGCGCTACATAAAACATTGACTAAATACCAAATTTAACAACAGTACTGTCAGTGTTAATTACTTGTACTCAATCTGCAGTGTTATTTTCTAATTGTTAACTATTTTTATTAATTACCTGAGGGCTAATTACCAATTAGTCTATATTATGTCAGACATTTTGACAAATAACGTGTCAATTTACTTTCTATTGCTTAAAAAAAGAAAATCTTGCATTAAAAAGGGACGGTATCTATACAATTTGATATAATTGTTTGGGATTTAGGCACAGATTTTCTTTTGCGTATTTTTTTGTCGGAAATACAACTTGATCATCATTGTTTGGGATTTAGGCACAGATTTTCTTTCGAGTATTTTTTTGTCGGAATTGCATTTTTTTAATTTACCTGTTTGGGTTGAGAAACATATTTTCTTACGATTTTATTTATCTATTCAATTATAACCATTGTTTTGGGTTGAAGCAAAGATTTTCTTAAAAATCTTGATAAAAAAGGGGACGAATGTCGCGTAACGTAGTATAAACACTTTAAAGTGTCACGTAACATAAAAGTTACGTATGAAACACTTTAAAGTAATAACAAAAATCAATAGTAGAATTCAAAGTTTATTTGTAACAAAAAAGCAAATACTTCATCATAAGTATTAAATGTAGAGGTACTTAGCTGGTGACAGTCGTGATAGCCGCTGGCTATTAGTCCAATTAGCTGGACAGTTCATGACTGTAGAATACGTTCTTTTTGTATATAACAAGAAATTAAATATGCACAACTGTCACTAGCTAGACAAAAAAGTGGTATATATAGACGCATGATTATAATGTTAAAGAGTTGGGTTAGACACGGCAAGGAGACCGGGCTTGGGTCCTTAATGGACGGCAGCTAGGATGTGGGATTACCTTAAATGTCATGCTGTATTATATACTGATTATTATACTTAGAAAGAACGGTGAACAATAAAGACTAAAAACACTTGAACAGTTGTTGGTTGGTTACTGAACGAACTATCACGAAAGTTAAGTGAGCGGTGGCATTACGCGACAAAATGTACTGATATGTTATAGTCTAACGATGTATGCATACTTAGAAATCTTGACAATTGATGCAACAATTAGAAAACTACAAACAACTAATTACCTATAAATCTATAATTACATGAGAAAGCAGACACAGGACTTGAAAAGAAAAGCTGAAAAGAAAACAAGACACAAAGAATCGCATTCAAATAAGATTTTATAAAAATAATTTCTTATACAAAATAATAGTATTTACATTATATTTTATTCCTTTACTGGTTATAACATCTGGGACCAATCCTACTCCAAATTAACATTTAATAAAGACTGGTAATTAATTATTAATAATAACATAAACTTTTAAATTATCCATTTAATTTAAGTCATTTATCTCTGACTACCATATCCTTCAATTCTGAAGAATTTCATCATTAAATGATAAACAACTGTACTAAATTCCTTTAATCCGCTATTCTTAGTTAATAATTAATCTGATTATCCATCGTGTACTGAACTGTGTCTACTGTCTCGAATTGATAAGTATCCTTGTTTAAATGAAATTGCACATCTCACTTAACCATCTCTGAAATTCAATTTTACACTGTCCGTATTTTTGTATCTATTATGCACACATGACACCTATTATTTGTTGTGTTTTGAATAATCTTTACTTTCACACGTGTGTAAACGTCGTAAATGTATACACACTTTGTAACCCAAAGAAATTCTTACGAAAAAGAAGGTCGAAGATAACTGTTTGTTAACCAGAAATTTATATGAATGAGTAAATCATACGCTGTACAACTATTTAATTTATAGAAAAAATATTTGTTAAACGAATTTTTATTTCAGTAAGGAAAAACTTCAATGCCGACAAAATGAGCTATTTAATCGAGTCCTGTCATAGTATAAAGAACTTTCGCTTTCGATTTCAAATTAAGACTATAGTGAATGAGACGTATTTCGAAAGTTATCTAATTCTATATATACCGTTGTTAAATATATGATACAAATGTACTATTTTTGAGTATAATTTATTTTTATTATTCATCTATGAAATGTGATGCAGTTGCTGTTTATTTATTTGATAGAAACATACTTGTTTAATTTTACTTATTCGCTATTTGTATTTTTATACGTAAACCATTACATAATCTATGACGGATTTGATCACGGGTCACGTTGGCCTATTTCAAATTTTGGACCAGAAATTAGTTTTCCCATAATGCATCTGAAAACACTTATTTTATCATTATTTTAGTCTATGAAATTGCAGAAAAAAACAGTTATCGCATAAAAAGTATAATGGTATTTGTGGGGTTCGAACCCACGCCGATAAATTCAAGAAATAGTAGAAAAGAGATGGCTAGTCCTAACGGCCACCGGTGCTTTAACAAAAGTGGTGGATATGTTGACCTGTTAAGGATACATTGATAACATCACGTGATAATGTCAATCGACCAATCACGCAACACCACAGCCGTAATTAATTTTCAATCGCGTTACTAACACGAGTAAATATTGTGGTCTTCAAAGACGATACTTGAGCAAATATCGACATTTGCTGAAGGGTTTCAGCTTTTGATGTATTTGTTTTAAAACTCCTTATGATTTGCCACACCTTATTTCGTAATAAAAAAGTGCATTTTACAAACCATAAGCGAGTTACTATAACAGTAGATACAAATTTATTGCAAATTTGTTCAGTTCATTCCATTGATGTAAAGAATATCCGCAGGACACACCGCTCTGTATAGACTATATATACCCATATACATAAGACACTGCCCTATAGACAGTAAAGTTGATTTCAAGAAAATCATTAACAATAATCCAATTTTGAATGTATTTTATATTTTAAATAGGTAAGTATTTGAACCTAAAGATCATATCAACCTATAAAACTTACAACGGTAGTTTTATCTTATTTAAACATTGGTTATCTAATGCCAGGATTATAGGGTTATTTTGAAATTCCGTATCTCGTGACAATAAGTCATCCTTACCAAAATGTCCTCATTGTATCTTTATTCTGTATTTAAGATGTCATAATAAACAAGTAACACATACTGTGGACACTTCTCTTAACATGAGACACAAAGTCAAGATACCCGATTATAAAGGAAAGTAATTTCTATCGCAATTGTAGTAAAACTGATGATAACCCTTTCCAACCCCTTCCGTTGACTTAACCGGAGTGCATTCCCTTATTTTACTGCCTTACAAGTTAATTTCATTCATGACACTGAGTATATTGATCGCTTATACAATAAGATAAAACAAAACTTAAATAGTAGGTCCTGACTGAAAATTAAAACGATTTTAATTAAACGTAGTATTATTATGACACCTATCAGTTTAAAAAAAAAACACAAGAAAGCTAATTAGTGTTTCAAAAACAGTTGGAAGTATGAACATTAAAGAATAACTATTAAACAAATATAAATTCATAGACATACCTTCACAATTATGTGTAAAAAATATAAAATGAAAATACAAAATGCGTACCAATATTAATCCCTTATAAAACGACAGGATTGCTTTAATTTTCTTTTTATGTTTAAAATAGGGTATTCTGTATACTTCTGCACTACTTGTCACGCCTGTAGAGATTAAAGAGGACATGAACCTTGAAACATTCAGGTGATTTAAAATGGCATCGAGAAATGCATCTGTATGTTTTATGTTCTCGTGGGAAAAGATTCATCAATCAGATTTGGAATTGGTAATCCATGTATTTCGTGCTGCAAATTCTGGGAAAGTTGTTCAATAACAATGTATCGGTCGGAGAGAAATGATATACCTACTAGCACAGAATATTGCAGACGACTCGGCGTTTAAAGCTTTCCAGTAATTGTATTGGTTCCAGCCCGCTGACATCTATGTTGTTTAACAACAACATTTTTTGTACAAGTTGAGATTTATTTTTGTGAATTGAACAATAAAGGCGGTGGTTTGGGAAACCAATACCTTGACTGTAGCAGATATTAAAGTCTTTTAAAATAATTTCTTATGGAATATTGATCAAGCAAAGAGTACTGTAAATATGAAATGATTAGGTCAGATTAATGTTTCGAGTTTTAGCTTAAGAGATATGAAAGGGTTCTGTGCCCTTTCACCATTATTAAGGTAAGCATGGGTACCCTTCTGCCATCATATAATAAAACGCTTAAGAAAATCAAATGTTCATTTGGTTTTTATTTAATCTTATATTATGATAATAAATATTAATAAACTATACATAGATGTGTTAGGCAGACGATTATTAATAGAACTTCATTCAAACACAAATCTTAACATTTTCAGTGAATCTCGAAATATCCTTCACCGCACAATACAATATTCCCTTTTTTCTCTTTTCTCATAGCAACCCGATCGACTTCTGCAGCATCCTGCCCATTTTAAACCAATGTTTATTACTATTATTGTTTGCTGATTCCTGTTTAGTTATAAAAAAACCCAGTTTTTCCTATCATCATTGTAGCGAATTATATTTTGAGCACTTCTCTTAAAATGAGTCAAAAAGTCTTAAGACTCAATTATAAAGAATTGTCATTCCTATAACTATGGTAGTGAAACAGATGTTCGTCACTTCTCTTTACATTAGACCAAAACTCCAAAGTCCAAAAACAGATTATGGTCATTACTGTTAACATCAGACTAAAAGTGAAAAGTCCCAGTTATGAATAATAGTCATTCCTATTACCATGACATGGAAACTATGATCACTTGTATTGACATGAGTCAAAATGTCTAAGTACCCAATTATGAAGAAGAGTCTTTACGTAACCATCGTTGTAAAATTGATGATAACACTTCCCAATCCTTTCGACTGACTGAACCGGAGTATTTCCCCTTACTTAATTGCCTAACAAGTTAAAACTCATTATATTGATACGAACATGTTCCCTATGACATTGAGTATATTGATCGCTAATAACAAATAGATAAACAAATGTTAAATGGCGGACCCTAAAATTAAGGCGATGAGACGATAGATGCTGTACGTTTAATAGCTTAAAGCAAAAAGCCGAAATTGTAAACCGATCTTTAAAACACAAGTTTATCATGACAAACAATTTTGAAAAATAATTAGAAAACATATTAGTCACTTACGAAAAATATAAACATAACATAACATAAAATACAAATATTAAATAATAATAATAAAAAATATAAAGTCATAGACACACTGTTACAAATATGTGTGGAAATAAAAAAATGCAGACTCCCCTTTAATTATGGACAATGCGGCCACTAACAATGATGTCGGTCAATCACACCCTTCTTTTGTACAAGTTCAGATGTATTCAGGGGACTTAATTGGTATATACTATATGGGTGATTGAACTTCCTAACAAATAACTCGGCTCTCGCACATTGTTGAGTGTAAAACAGGTTAATCTTAACACGAATGAAGGTGTTTT
Source organism: Mya arenaria (assembly GCF_026914265.1). Lineage (NCBI taxonomy): Eukaryota > Metazoa > Mollusca > Bivalvia > Myida > Myidae > Mya > Mya arenaria. Next base: position 57,690,221 of record NC_069128.1, read on the forward strand.
TGTCGGAAACAAGGTTTACGGAGTAAATTTCGTTTAGTAAATTGGCTCCAGCGTTAAGACAGTACTAGCTAATAACACGGCTTTATTGTTGCACTGGTTTAACTACAAGAGTATTTGTATGTTGAGGAAATTAACTCCTAGCTATTTTTTGTTTTTTTGTACGAGCACTAAGCTCTTATAGCTACAACAGCTATCAATGAGGTTAAGAGTTGTTCCAAAAATGACGGAATGCGTCCACTACTAGAAGCTGAGCATTTGAGGGCCCAAGACGTTCCGGGGATTGGCATCGACATAAAGAGCCAGAGGTTGCTGTTGGAACGCAGCTTGAGCTCGCAATCTGTTGCAGTCGATCAGGGGTTGTAGGGACGGGTGCATCAGCGTGATCAAACTACCTGTCTTTTTTGCTCGGGCGTATACAGCTTTTCATATTCAACCTCAATGAATTAGCGGAATTAAAATTACAGACACCATAAGGCCGACACAATTTAAACCAAGAGCTCGAGCTCAGGGCTCAGTAGCTTCACGGCATAGGCTCAGCCACAACTTATTCATACACACTACTCTATATATACTCATGTGCGAAACGAATCAAAACTCTCTTCTTTCAAATACCCTATAGGTTGACTTCATGCTCAGTTTACGCTTGATGCTTTTTTTTTATTTATTTACCAGGGACGAGCTCAGTAGCCATACCTAAACTAAAAGCCTGTTTGTAGGGACCAGATATTTATCGAGACACACCGTAGACAATGTTTCTTAGAAACAGACCACATTTGTATTTTTAGCTTTGAATTTGATAAACCTTCATGAGTTTCAAAATATATTATGATGACTGACTGACTGACAGCAGTTCTGTCAATGTTAGATGTGGGAACCAGACGGTACAAATGTAAGGTTTTCCAAGTTTAAGATTTACAGTAAACTCGTATTTCAATGACTGTTCCAAGGCGCTGTGTTGACCAATCTTTTTGATGACGCTATTGTGACGAGTGTTTGATCTGGTTTTAATGATAGTGCGTTTGTGTCTCTTATTCAGTGTTGTTTGGGCCCTCATCTTGTGCCTCTTAATAGGGTTTATATTTGAATAACTGACTACTTGACTTGTACATTGTATTATCATTGTTTTGTTTCAGCGCATGTGAACGATGTAGGACGCTATTGGTCATTCTGTTATGTTTTTGGATCGATCATTGTCATAACTCAAATAAAATGTAGAAAGCAAACACAACTCATATATTGTGATACATGTTTTATTTTTCTGAATTATGTATATACAAGTACAAAGTATACTTTTGACATATCTTGGTAGTTTAGTTCATTTTTAATAAGTAATTAACAATAATCTTACTTCGAATTTATTTCATATAATGAATAGACAAGTATGTGTCAAATACGTAAATGACATTAACTTATACCACTTGGTTATTTTTTGCATTGACAAGGTGTTCATCTGATGTCAGGCATGGCTAGTTATCATGTATCAGCGTAACCTTTTTGTTAGCTTAAGAAAGAAATAAATAGAACAATTGTGAAAAAGGCAGAGATATTCAGCAATCAGAACCACAATGGCCATCATAATGCAGAATTCTCAATGAAGAAAGATAAGCCAAAACACACAACCAGTGTTAACAAACAAAAACATTAAAAACCATATTTTCTTTGGAGAAGTAACACAATTTGTACACTTGTACCTATATCTAATGACATTTGTCTTCGTTGATTCATTTCGCAAAATGTTTTAACTGTTCTATGCATTGTCATTTGAATTGTATGACTTATTTGATAATCGAAATAGCTAATACCCTATTAGAGTTTAAACTATTCACTAAAACATTCACAATCAAAGTAGTCCGTATACTGGTTATAGAGAAAAGAAATTAAACTTGTGCATTAACAAAACAGTCACCTTTCGACTCACAATCCCATTGAATTCAATTATATGTATTTTAATCTGAACTTCATTAGTAATAATAACAGAAACTCGTTGTCAGACATTAACTAGATTAGTATCGTGGTAAATAGGATAAAATTACCTTAATTCAATTAATCACTAAAAGTTCAAATTTTATCTTTTTTGTTATAATTATTTTTTTATGTGACACAAAATGCTATGTTTCGCCAAGACATTCGTAACAGTTTCGAAAATATACTTATAATTACAATTTTGTTAATAATTGATGTGAGGTGTCTGTTGAAACTTGTAAATAGTATAGCTCAATTGAAACGCAGTTTAAATCATTCCATGCCAACATCAACTGAATGAATCCCTCGTTTGATTTTGTTCAAATCTTCGTTTGTTGAAGTACTTAAAATAATTAATTTAAATAAAAGCCTTTGTTATTAGAAGTCGTCCACAATATGGCACCTAAATATTAAGCGTCGAAAAATGTCTCACTTTTGGTATGCAAAGTCTTTGGCTCTTTAGGTAAAATCCATGATACATATACATAAACAATGCGAGAATCGATAAGGGCACACTAAAAAATTATCAAAGTCTTTTACAGGGAAAGAATGGTGTACGCAAGCAGAGACAACAGAAGGCTTCCGAGAGCGGCAGCCATTTTTTCCTTCCCGCTGCACCCACCGACTTTCACCGTCAGTGTAAGGTCGTTGCTTTCACCACCAGTGACGGTGCCAGTAATGGTGACCGTATGTTCGGCTGCTGTGGCCTTGTCGAGAGTAATACCGGAAGCCGTTGTCACAGCTCCAGTAGCTGAATCAACATCAAAGGTGGCATCTGGAATGGTTAGACATTGACACATAGAGATATTCTGACATTGCCAATGGTGTTCTAAAACAAATAGTTAGTATGCATTACAAATACGCTTACATAAAATGGATGTGTCTCAACTTCAAAAAACAAACAAGATTGTTATCGACTTTCGTTATTTACAAGCATGGACTATTTATTTTACTTACGACTGAACGCCGGAACACGGTATGCATTACGGATTGTTTAAACTACCTTTAAAAACAAATAGCAAACGGATCAAACTTAACAAATATAGTCTGGTGAAAGCGTCGTAGTTTAAATTAAGCAAGTATCTTGAAGAAAACGAGAAAGGCACGTCTGATATGTAGCATATTTGCACAAGTACAGATACTCTATTGGTCTTACCCTAGGGTTATATAAATGTTTGTCATAGTCTTGTTTTAAGGACTTAGTAAACATGTTTCAGTGGTCATATTCTAGGGCTATATAAATATCTTTAACAGTTTTGTTTTTGAGTACTACATACAGATGTTCCAGTGATCCTACCCAGGGTTATATAAATGTCTGTCATATTTTGTGTGTGAGTACTATATACAGATGTTCCAGTGGTACTAACCTATGGCTGTATACATGTCTGTCATAGAGTTGCTTATACTCAAATAGTTAGAATTGTTACTTATTACCCCTCGTAAGTTCTACACTAGAAAAAAAAGAGTTTGTTTTACACATTTCATTCAATTTACCTTTGATGAGTTTGATGTGATGGTTTCTTTTAAACAAAATGTTGTTTTAGCAACACAATACTAAAATTTGATCATGTCATCTTAAGGTGTGTAAAGAAATGTTAATTACTCATTTAGCAATAAAATATCAATGAAATAGTGTAGACCACATGTTGAGGACTGCTGCTGTTTATATTATTAGCCAGAGTATGGAAATAGTTTGTGGTTTAATGGAAGGATGCTACACCCTGTCCTCCTGAGAGCGATCCCTTCTTTCCTCATGGAGTAAAACATTGCGCCCTTCAGCCCTCAAGGAGATCAGCATTGGCACCCTTCTGCCCCTATGGAGACCAGCGTTGGCACTCTTTTGCATGCAATTAAATGCTTATAGAGACTGGCAATTGCAAATTTTATTTTGATTATAATTTATAACATGATTGTATGATTTTACATATTTGGCAGTTGAAACATTATATAACACTTTCTGTCGAGTGCATAATATTTTTTACAGACAATCTGCCATTTGTCTTTAAGCTAAAACCTGGCTGAAACCCTATCTATTTCAATCAAATACATTACTTCTAAATGTTAGTGTCAATCCAGATATTCTGTTTAGTTTATAGATAAACCCACTCGCTTCTCACCAAGGTACCTCGCCGGCCTCGGCACATGTGAGTTTAATGTGGTCACTAAGCCGGACAAGTGGGTTTTCTCCGGGTTCTCCGGTTTACCTCACAACATATGACCACACTCTCGCGTGAAATCTCCAAACGAGAGTGGTTAATAGATTGTTGCAATAACTTCACAATCATTTTCAAATAATACGTTAAGGTACGTACCAGAATCCGCATACGTAACGACACTGCCGGTAACAGAAACAGAAACATCACCAACCGATTCTCCTTTAAATAAAAAGTTCGTTTTGTAAATTGGGCAATAATCTATTTAAACAGAGTTTAAAAAGCTTTCGCAGTTTTATAGTCTTATTTTCAACATGGAATATTATATTTTATAGTATATGCATATTATATATTTTCATTTTCAATTTTAATTAACAATTTATTTCGAACGGCTGTCTCCTGTACCATTTTGGAAAGTCTTTTGTTTGTTTTCGAGCATTCATTAATTCAAATATCGGAACGGTATCAAGTAGTACCGTGCCGTAAGTAGATTGCCGATACATTTTTACGCGGTTCAGTTTATCGCATACTTCGTAATAGTTTTTCCCTTTAACCATTATGATGTACTAATTAACTACTAATGTAACTTATATTTTAATTAGCCGATACGCATTCATAACCTGGAACTGGTTCGATTGAAAATAAGTTAATGGAATTATTTTAACAACAGTTTAGACTTTAAATACTGATTCCTTCAACATCCCACCATTGGATTGTTTTTAATTTAGTGTGATTTTGATTTGAAAAAATGATGTTCATGGAATGCTTGATTTGATTGCAGTATACGGAACTTTTGGTCGTCGCTTGTATGGACTAAAATGATTGACAATCGGTCATCCTGTATTTAAAATTACAAATTACAAATTAGCGGTTTCTTTTATTTGCCAGTTTGCTAGATTTAAATTAAACCAATACCACCAAAAAATATTCGCGCATGTATATCATCATCGTCGGCGACCACGGTGCTTTCTTCTGTATGTAACATAACGTCAGAAAAATTAACAGAAAATATCTCGTTTATATGAATTGGCGTAATGCAGGGGAGACAACTCTTCTTCCAATGCTAAATACTATACAATTACCCTGTACTTGTCACTTGACTTCAAAGGCGAGTGGTCTGAGTAACTGGTTTAAAACTTGAAGTGATCAAGCAAATCGAGTTAAATTGGAGCTTTCGCCAAAATACTTTTTCGACGGGAGAATATATATATGCATTTTTAAAGATTTTTTGTTTCGAAGGGAATTTAACAATCACTGGACAATGTCTACAAATTTTAATCAAAGATTTCTACCGACCTGGACCTAAACCATCGGCTACGCATAACTCTTTTGTTGTTGTTGTAAAAGGGGGCCCGGCGACATCCCCAATTGACACCGTAACCGTAGCTGTTCCAGTTGCAGAGGTATCATCTGTTGCTCTAAAAATAGCAAAAACTCGTCAGACTTTTCGATATCACTTATAATAATATTATCGCACATGCCCAATCTTTTTTTCGAGCTTATGGTACGATCGATTTGTAGAATTGCTATGTATGTTTGATGATAACACATATTGTTGATCTTACGAAACATTATCGTACATTCGTAAATCAGCTTACCCAAGTCAGTATAACTAAGATTTATGAACGATATTAGTATCTTCGTTTGTCTTGTTTTTTTTTCGTTGGTTTGTTATTCGTTATTAGTGCAAGTCATCGATAAGTATGTGATGGCCGAAATATCTATATATATATATTTTCCGTATCTATTCCGTAGCAGAAATGTTTTACTGAAATGTTCACTTACCACTACGTTTGACAGAATGGAAGGTAGGGGAAGATGCTACATGTCTGCATAGTCTTATATGACCTTTTTTGAAAAAAAGACACTGATATTATCCTTCGTTTAATTTTATAAACTTACATGATTAAAAGAACCAACTCTGTATTTGCTTCGTAGTCCACTAGGGCTTTAAGCGTTACTTCGCCTGAAGTAGATGTGGCTATTTCCACAACGTTACTTGGAGTTCCGGTGACCGTGTATGAGTCCACTGAGGTGGCACCAGTGGTAGCTGTAAGCGTTGCAACTGTTGTTCCCACAGGTGAGTTCTCGGACATTGGTGCAGCAAGTGTTATTGTTCCATCGGCTCCTGTTATTGTGCCCCCACCCGTCTCGGACCAAGCAGTGATAGCCGATTCTAAAATGAAAGTATTTATTGGTTAATTAGATTGATATGATGAATGATATTTACAATTAATTAAACACCTATATGGTAATGATATGTTATTTTACCCAAAGAAAATTTTATTGTACATTTAAAACGGCTAATATTAGTGAGGGTTAATTCTCTTTTTTTTAAATTTATATCATGTTATCATTTTCGATCATTTTCGTAACCGGTTGCAAGAGTTAATAAAACGCCAAATGGCTTCCTTTTTGACAGTGTACAAAAAAATGTTCAACGAATCATAAAAGCCGAGAGGTAATGAATTGTTGCCTCATCGATGTTTAAAGAATAAATATTTACACTTGAACTTAATTAAATGAATTTTTTGTAAATATGCATAAATAAAAAAATACTTTAAGTGCAATTTTTCAGTTCTGTTCCTGTCTGCAGCTGTACTAAAACAAATTAGCACAAGAAAAAGTTGCATTGTTCAAAATAGTATATTGTATCAATTATGTAATTTGCAACAATCATTTATTTATTCAGAAACGAGGACGATAAAGACCCTTCTACCAAGAGAACTATATTCCATACAATACATTTCCAACATAAACAGGACCACTGCAAGCGATTTTTTTCGATAAATAGGATTTATTTTTAAATCAACAATAATCATTGCTATATTTAAGGCCATGGTTTCGTGTTAAGGGACATAAGAGTCAAGTCTATTTTGAATATCTTGACCAATCGTTGTGTCATAGTTGAAGCCAAGTATTGAGTTTATGCGCGCCGACCTCGATCATGACCACTAATGTAAGTATTAAGACATGAATACGATAATTTGAAGCTTTCTCTTACGTCACTCTTTTCCCATAATTCTCTAATAGGTGGCGCTGTGTTTTAGAGCCTAAAGCATTGTTAAGCGCGCCTTCAGCCGGGAGCGGTCATTTTTAAGAAATTTGAACCCGCTCTCCCTCCCATTTTGTAATTATACTTGTGCATTTCATGGCGTGTTTTGAGGCTGCATGTATACAATATATTTGTTTAATTCTCATTGCAGCCTCCTTTTTCGGCCAAAATTAATTAAACTATGTTTTTATTGCATGGTGTTGTTTTTCCTGTGTTCCAGCTTGATGCTTTGAGTGCCTAGGATAACTAAAACAACACATTTCTATAACAGCAAATCGTTGTTGTTGCCATTTCTTTAAATGATATTGAAAATTGAACGACTGAAATAATACAGTTATAAGTGGTTTTCTGTTGGTCAAAATAACCGAGACATATTTAAAAAAAGGACTCAGCTTTCACACTGCTACTTTCCTATGTTTCCTATGTTTTTGGAATGAACGCGGTCGATTTCCAGATTTCCAAAATTTGCTCAATATTCACCTGTAAAGGTTACAATAACATATCATAACATAGGTACGAGTGAATATTTTGATTCTAATTTTCAATTATTTCTTTTTTAATAAAAGAGTAATCAAATTCTTAAACATATTATCTTTTGTATGTGTTGGATTTGTATTAATGTAGACCATACAAATACTATTAATGTATTCCCGAACGTTGATAATCGCTTGATAATCGAATTGTTGTCATCGCTTTTTATAACTTTGCTCTGCTTTTTATATTGTCACAGTGTGTGTCAAAATATTTTCTACAACGCATTTCTCTCCTTTAAGAAAGATCTTCGAAATAATTCTGGTTTTATTGTCAAGGTAAATTTATGGAATAAATATTGACTTATTTTAAAAAAAAACTACAAATATCAACCTAACCAGTGGTATTGTTATTCTACTTCGGCAACCGTATAAATATAAAGAGCCCGTATGTAAACTGCAATGGTACCGCATGATTCATTCCGATGCCGTACGGTACTTGGTCGGGAGACGGACGGAAGTCGTCAGATACACGTACGATATTAAGACTAAGATATACTAAGTAAGAACCTAAAAAATCACGCCAGATAGACAAGGTACCCTCGCTGCCGCCCGGGTATTTTGCAAACTTTCAACGTAACTTGTAACATACTGGCAACCAACTAATGGTCCAAGGATATGTAACTGTTCTCTTAAGTTCAAATGTAACATCATGACAAAATACATGCGTTTTCAGAAAGTTTGTTTTATGAATTTATGGATTATTAAAAACTAAAGAATGCATACTGGACCATTCTCTAAACGATTTCTTAATAGTATAAAAGTATTTTGGAGTTCAGCAAATGTAATTAATTTATTTCTAACATACAAGTTACTTTCGCTGATGGTATCTATAAGGATCATTATAGACCTTATCGCTCCGTGTAAAAATAGCATTCGAAAAAGATGCTTGATTAAAATTCAAAGAAGTTACTTAACATAAACATAGCTTGTGCTATATGCTTGTAATAGCAGGTCAGTTTCATAGTTTATAATTGTTTTTGTTTATGTTCAACCCGAATTCTGAACAAAGTCACTAAGTAATGATTTCTTCGTCACAAAAACGCTGCTGACTTTAAGATATCAATAAGTCAGAGGCGTTCCAACTCCTTAATGTGTATGTATTTATGTTAAAATTATTTAGAGTAAGATAACAGAAAGAATCTTGCAAGATACCAGATCTCTGAACGTCGAAGAACACAAAAGCACAGAAAACAATTTCCCGAAATCTTTATTAATATTTTATCAATCATAAATAAATGCAAAGTGGACCGACGCGGCTCTGAAATTTAAAAATAAAACAGATGAATGTTTAACACTTTATTGTATGCGTTTTGAAGATGAACTGTTTGAATATTTACATTCTCATGCTCGTGCTGTTATTTTCTTTGAAAAGAAAGTAAATGGAAATGTATTTTATTTCATCCCTGTTCCTCGACCCATTTACTTTGCAGACAGTCTCCCGGGGATTTGAATGACCAATGCAATGACAAATGCTATACAAACACAACTTGTCATTATTGTATAACCTTTTGTTAAAACAGAAAAGGAAGTATATGTTGGCACGGCGCATTTGAATTGTAACGACGTTAAATTTATAACGACGCATTGAACAGACCGTGTTCAGTGTGAACACACCTGAGCAAACACAGAATAAAATATAGGGCAAAAACCAGCCAGATAAATATGATCACCGCGTACTCGGTTTGTATAAATTGCAACCCAACCTTAAAACGTTGTCATATTTATAAAGTAACATTCTTTTTCTCTAAAATTCGTATTGAGTATAGTGGAAACATGTTGTCTGTCAATTTTGCAATTTAAATTCCATTGCACTGATGCAATCAGTTTAAATCTTTCAACTGTAAAACTACGCAATTATTTTGTTCTAATTCACTGATGTGAGGCTTTTCGAAGATATTAAACACAAACGAGATACGATTAGTTTACAAGTATTAAATGAAGACCACATTTGAAAGACATAAGACTAAGGCTAACAGACACTTGACATGAGACCCTCGACACAGGCAGATCACACATGCATCAGAATACCTATAAACTAAAAAATGATGTAATAATCTCACTTTCTCTAACAAACTACATATATTTTGACCACAATCATCGAAAATATGTTATGATCCCATTTAATTTACAAGTGGGATAGTCCGAAAAACACTATATACATAACCACCTCAGATTTATTTTTGACTGTCAAGTTTTGATTTAAAAATTGTAGCAACAGGTGCATCAAATAAAAATGTTCTTTTCTCTTGCAGGATTGAGCAAAGTGGTTATTAGGGAAAAATAGGTGACACGATAATTGGATGTACGTGACAAATGGAAACTGTAAAGCATATCCATTTTAAACAATTATTTAAAGTTGTTAATAACGTAGTTTCATACTTTTTTATTTAGCGAAGAGTTATGTTGCAGCCCACTTTATTTAGATAAAAGTCTGATGCTCGTTTCATCATATATTTACGAGATACACAATCGTATTCAACTCGTTTTAATATAAAATATTTTAGTAAGCATATCAAAATGCTCGCTTACTAACAAATTTCCTGAACTCGTTGACTATATGACGACTCATGACAGTTCCTATATATCTCTGTTGTAAAATAAATATTTGGTATCGCATTTGCTTGTTAGAACGTACCAAGATATTTTTGTCGACGACCCTTTATGCTAAAAGCTATATATTTTTAGAGTCAGAAATTATCAATCTTTGTATGTAAAGCATTCAATTCAGAACTGTAAATAACCCTGTCATATTAACAAATTCCACATTTTACATTGTGTAAGATACCATTTGTTCAGTTTCGCCGATTTGCATATTTCAATTAACTTAATGAGAGTTTAATTTAAATTTGTTTGTCAATGGCTTTGAAAAATATATCGAATCAAACATGTGTATTAATACCAATGTATATATTTGAATATTTGAGATATTTCATAAGAAACAAAGTATAAAGTTTATTCTTAATTTTGCCATAAACGACTCGAATGTTATTTCATTTTATTTCATGCATTCAAACAGTTATCTTTCTTTTTATAAACCCTATAAACCTCTATCGCCATGCTAATACGCATACTGATAATTTATCAATGATAAGGGGTAAATTTTGACTGATGTCTTCATGTATATTGCGTAAAATGTTAAACACGAAAGAAACTTTGTAATTTTGTGTTATATTATGTGTGAATGTTTAGACCCCGTTTATATGACGTGAGCAAATTTATCCTCGTGAGAAATGTGGCCATATAAACGCAAAAAAGCCACATGTTTAAATTTACCATTAAGGTCTTGAGTTGGGGTAAATGTGCCTCCCGTTGGACTCTCATGTCAGATAAACCTTCTGATTTTGGTCGGAATTTTCAGTAAATGTTCGTCATAATTATAAAATTGTAGAGTGAACATTGTTATAAATACACAATTATTTATTTTATTAAATCTATGATTGTCGAAATTCCTTCTGCACACAATTTATTATATGCATTTTATTTAAAAAAAATCCAGCAGTGAATGAACATGAACAGCTAATATTAAGTGTTCGAACAGTCTTACAATTATAGAATGAGGTAATACAGGACATCTGTTAGATTAATCTAACAAAACAAAAATGAATTATATATAAATATTTATATCGCTAGTCACTGGTCATGACACTTTTTACATTGAAATAAACACGAACTAATATTTGATACGTAATCGCAGAAAATAAGACTATATCAAAATGATAAGGACATAATTAAACTCATTATCTGTATGCTTTACATTTAGCATTTTAGTTTCTGATTGTTCATAAAATATAACTTTTGCCAGTCTTTCTAATTTTGTTTCCACCAAACCCGAATTTGTCCGACACGGATTGGATGCGACAACGCAGTAGTACCAACAGTATTTAAATCGTGAGGTTTAAACAAAGCACCGCGTGTTTGCCTGGTGCCAGTTTTGTCTCAACAGCCTCTAGAAGGTATTGATAAAGAAACAACGAACGACAAAATCATGCAATGCTGACTTTAACATGTAAGCTAGCTTACGGCCAATTACATATCTTCTCATATCGGAATCTTTTAACTTCGCAACAACAACTCCCGATGCGCCCTACGGCTAATTAAAAAAAAACAAGGTGCCTACAGGACAGTCTCGGTACCTTGCATGCCTCATATTTTATAAGTAATGTCATGATAATAAACATGCATTTTCTGATCTGATTTTCTTTTCTGAATGATTGGTTTATTGAAAATTATCGGAGCATTTCAGAGTTAAGCCATTTTAAATTAATTTATTAATGCAATACATTTAATTCACCTATGGTCCACGGTATCAAACGTCTGCATAGAGTCCATGAAAATACTTTTAACCTCATCGCTCCGTTTAAAACAATGTTTGAAAAAAACGCTTATTAAAACACAAGCGATTGAAATTCAAATGATAGTATATAAGTTAAAATCAACTCAGCTTGTGTTTTCTGTAGCATATATTGTTGGTAACATTATGTCAATTCCATATACAATATGGTTATATTTATTTGTGTCAACCATTTGTCCATTACCCGATTTCTGAACAAAAGCACTCGTTCATTAAAGAAGATATAAACCAACTCTGAGTTCTTGACTTGAAGACATCATTAAATCGAAGGCCTTTCAACATCCTTATTTGTTTTTAAATAATATTATTTAAAGTGAAATTACAAATGTTTAAACATACCAGATCTCTGAACGCCGCAGAACACCATTGCACAGAAAACAATTTCCCGAAACATCAGTAAATCGCAGGTGTGCGTGGAACGTTTTTCAATCAGCCGATATGGCGCTACAGCCCCGACCTGACAATTTATACTGCAGAATGCTAGGGTTTCTACGGCAGCAAGACAACATTACCTTATTTAGACAAAATGTTATGTGAGTTGCAATTTTCAATTGCAAACAAACTGACACTCGAGGACTCATTGATTTTATTATATGAGAACTTTTATTAAATGTATTATCGATCGGCTACAAAACAGTGCAGGTGTCATCAATAAATTAATGAACGCCTTGGTGGTCCTGTAATGAACAGATACCAAACAAAGTTAAATACTGCACTGCCTGCGTTTTGAAAATGATTTATATTATTGATTTACAATAACAAGAACAAAAGGGGTCATGTACTGGTCAGGCCCAATTCCAAGTCAAGTTTTAGGGCCATGGGTTTAGGCATTGTTGAGTTATCACTCGGACAAGCTTTAAAATTATTTTGTTATCACTGTGACCTTGACCTTTGACCCGATGACCCCCAAAATCAATAGGTGTCATCTACTGGTCAGGCCCAACCTTCATGTGAAGTTTGATGACCATACGTCCAGGAATGCCATAATTATAAGGTTATTATCTCGTGACAATAAGTCAGCCTTCGCAAAAATGTCCCCATTGTATCTTTATTTTGTATTTAAGATGTAAACAAGTACCACAGACTGTGGTCACTTCTCATAACATGAGACACACACAAAGTCAAGAGTTTCTATCGCAATTGTAGCGAAACCGATGATAACCCTTTCCAACCCCTTCCATTGACATAACCGGAGTACATTCCCTTACTTTACTGCCTTACACGAGATATACAATAAGATAAAACAAAACTTAAATAGTAGGTCTTGACTTGAAAGTAAATCTGAAATTTAAAACGATTTAAATTAAACGTTGTTTTATTATGACATCTATCAGTTTTACAAACAAAAACAAGAAAGCTATTTAGTGTTACAAAGACAGTTGGAAGTATGAACATTAAAGAATAATTACTAAACAAATATAATGTCATAGACATACTTTCACAAATATATGTAAAACATATAAAATGAAAATACAAAATGCGTAGCAATAGTAATCCCTAATAAATCGACAGGGTTGCTTTAATTAGTTTTTATGTTTACAATAGGATATGCTTGTATACTCCTGCACTACTCGTCACGCCTGTAGAGTCAAGAAATGCATCTGTATGTTTTATGTTCTCGATGGAAAGGATTCGTCAATCCGATTTGGAATTGGTATTCCATGCATTTAGTGCTGCAAAACCTGGGCAATTTGTTTAATAAAAAATGTATAAGCCGGAGAGCAAAGATATACCTACTAGCACAGAAGATTGCAGACGACTCGGCGTTTAAAGGCTTCCCGTTAATTGTGCAAATAGGCTACTGACAAAGTGTTGTTTAACAACAAAATTTTATGTACAAGTTGCGATGTATTTTTGTGACTTGGTGGTTTCTATAAAGGCGGTGATACGTGAAACGAATACCTCGACTGTCGCAGATATTAAACACATGTAAAAGCATGCATTATGGAAAATTGATCAAGCAAAGAGGAGTACTATAAATGTGATATGTATGGCTCTCTGATTATGCCAGATTAATGATTCGGGATTTAGGTTAAGAGTTTGAAACGGTGCTGTACCCTTTTTAGCACCCATCCACCATTATGAAGGTAAGCATTGGCACACTTCCGCCATCATAGAATAAAACGCTCAAGGAAATTAAATGCTTATTTGGTTTTGATTTATTCTTATATTATGATAATAAATTTCAACAAACTATACATACACGTGTTTGACAGATAATTCTTAATAGAACTTCATTCAAACAAAAATCCTAACATTTTCTGTAAATGGCGAAATGTCCTTCACAGCATTATTAATGTACTATATTTTCTTTTTTCTCATAGCAACCCCACCGACTTTTCAGATTCCTCCCTTTTTAAAACCAATGTGGTTTATTACTTTTATTGTTCGCTGGTGACGCTTCGTCCTCAAGTATAAATATTAGTTTTACCTATCACCATGGTAGTGAGTTAGGTTTTGAGCACTTCTATTAACATAAGTCAAAAGGCCTGAATACCCAAATATGAAGAATAGTCATTCCTATAACCATGGTTGTGAAACATATGTCCGTCACTTCTCTTAAAATGAGACCAAAACTCCAAAGTCCAAGAAACAGATTATGGTCACTACTCTTAACATCAGATCAAAATTGAAAAGTTCCAGTTATGAATAACAGTCAATCCAATTACCATGGTAGAAAAATAATTAATAGTTCTTTACATGCGACTTTACGTCCAAGTTATAAATATTAGTCATTCCTATTACCATGACATGGAAACTATGATCATTTGTATTAGCATGAGTCAAAATGACTAAGTACCCAATTACGAAGAAGAGTCTTTACGTAACCATGGTTGTAAAAGTGATGATAACCCTTCCCAACCCTTTCCAATGACTAAACCGGAGTATTTCCCCTTATTTAAGTTTAAGTTCATAATATTGATACGAACTTGTATCCTATGACATTGAGTATATTGATCGCTAATAACAAATAAATAAAACAAAAGTTAAATGACAGGCCCTAAAATTAAGGTGAAGAGACGATAGGTGCTGTAGGTTCAATAGCTTGAAGCAAAATCTGAGATTGTAAACCGATCTTTAAAAAAACGAAAGATTTTGAATAAGAGTGTCACTTCAATTATGCACAATAAGGCTGCTTACAATGATGTCGTTCAACCACATACTTTCTTTGTACAGAAACATGTATTCAGGAGACTTAATTAGCATATACTGTAAAGGTGTTGGAACTTCAAACGAATAACTGGACTGTCGCAGATTGTAAGTATCTTCCATGATCAAGAGTGTAAGATTGGTTCATCTTACCCCGACTGTAGTTTTTTTTTTGGTTTAGTAAATTTGCTCCAGCGTTAAAGCAGAAATTGCTAATACTTCGGCTTTATTGTTGCACTGGCAGTTTTACCCACAAGAGAATTTTAATGTTGAGGAATTTTAATGTTGAGAAAATTAACTCTTAGCTAAATTTTTGTGCGAGCACTTAGCACTTATAGCTACAATGCCTATTATTGAGGTTTAGAGTAGTTCCCAAAATGACGGAAGGCGTCCACTACTAAAAGCTGAGCAATAGAGAGCCCCAGACGCTCCGGGCAGCGACAGAAAGAGCCAGGGGTTGCTGTTGGAAAGCAGCTTGAGCACGCAATATGTTGCAGTCGATCATGGATTGTTGGGACAGGTGCATCAGCGTGATCCAACTACCAGACGTTTTTTTGGCTCGTACGTGTATAGCTTTTCATATTCAACCTCAATGAATAAGCGGTATTTAAGTTACAGACACCTTAAGGCCGACACGCTTAAATCAAGAGCTCAGGGCTCAGTAGCTTCACCGCATAGGCTCAGTCAAAAACTATTGACACAAACTGCTCTATATATACTCATGTACGAAACGAATCAAAACTCAACAAGAATTTGACGTAAACGCTTAATGCTTGTTTTTCATGGACAAGCTCAGTAGCAATACCTTGACGAAAAACCTGTTTGTAGGCACCAGATATTAATCGGGACACACCGTACAAAATGTTCATCAGAAACAGACCACACATACATCTTGCATTTTTTGCCTTGAATTTGATAAGGAAAACCTTCACGTGTTTCAAAGTATATTATGATGACTGACTGATTTAAAGCACTTCTGTCAATGTTGTATGTTGGAACAAGTTGAGAGAATTGTAAGGTTTTGCGCATATAAACAAGTTTCAACCCCACAGTAAATTCGCTCCATAGCGCTGTGTCAATCATTTTTGATAAAGCTATTGTGACGAGTTTTTTGGACTTGTTTTGATGATAGTGCGTTTGTGTCTCTTATTCAGTGTCATTTGGGCCATCATCTTGTGCATCTCAACATGGTTTAAATTTGAATGTCTGACTACTGGACTTGTACATTGTATTATCATTGTTTTGTTTCAGCGCATGTGAACGATATAGGACGCTATTGGTCATTCTGCTATGCGCTTGGATCGCCATCGGCATAACTCAGATAAAAATGTAGAAAACAAACACAATTGTGATACATGTTTTACTTTTCTCAAATATTAATATACATGTACAAATGTTACTTTTGACACATCTGGGTAGTTATGTTCAATTTGAAAAAAGAGATTTACAATAATCTTACTTTGAATCTATTGTATACAATAAATAGGTTGGTATGGGTCAAATACGTAAATCACATTAACTTATACCTCTTGGTGATTTTTTTTCTTACTTATAACGTGTTCATCTTATGTCAGGCATGCAAAGTTATTATGCATCAGCATTTACTTGTTGTAGGCTTAAGAAAGAAGGAAATAGAAAAATTGTGAAAAAGGCTGAGATATTCAGCAATCAGAACCAAAATGGCCATCATAATGCAGAATTCTCAATGAAGGAAGATAAGCCAAAACACACGAGCAGTGTTGACGAACAAATAAAATGACCCAAAAAACGATTTACTTTGGATAAATTGGACAATTTGACACTTATCCCAATATGTTATAACAATTATCTTCGTAGATTCAATTCGCAAGAAATTTTATCTGCTCTATGTATTGTCATTTGTATATTATAACATATATAATAATCGAAATAGCTAATACTCTTATAGATTGACTTTAAACTAAACTTTTCATTAAAACGTTCACAAACAAAGTAGCCCGTACACTGGTCCTAGAGCGAAAACTCCTATACTGTATAAATAAACTTGTGCATTAAAAAAAACGGTCACCCTTCGACTCACAATCGCATTGTACTCAATCATATGTAATTTTATCAGAACTTTATTGAAACATATACCAGGAACTCGTTGTCAGGCATCAACAAAATTAATAGCGTATATAATGCGATGAAATTGCATGTTTCAAAGATAAAACATCATAAAAAGTTCAATTTATAAATATTTTGTTATTATTATCTTAAAATGTGCCACCAAATGCTATGTTTCGTCAAAAAACGTTAAAAAAACTATAGAAAATATACTTGAATATAAAATTGTGTTCATGATTGCGTCATAGCTACTGTATGGTATTTGTTTAAACATGTTAAAAAATAGCTCTATTGAAACACAGCTTAAAGCAATCGTTGCCAATAATATCAATTATATAAATGAATCCCTTGTGAAATGTGTTCTAGATCTCCGTTGTTTGTTTTATTAAATTGTTAAAAGCAATATATTTTTAGAGTCAGAAATTAAATGCATACCACATTACAAATCCATCTTTGTATAGAATGCTCTGAATTAAGCATTGAATCAGAAACTGTAAATAACCCTGTTTGAATTTGTTTTTCAATGGTCTTGAATGTATATATTTAAATATTTGAGATATTTTATAAAAATAAAGTATAAAGTTTATTCTTAACTTTGCCAAAAACGAATCGAATGCTATTTCATTTTATTTGATTCATTCAAACAGTTATCTTTCTTTTTATTAACCCTATTAACCTCGATCGGCATGTTTTCACGCATACGTGATAATTTATCAATTATAAAGGGTAAATATTTAATGATGTTTTTATGTATATTGCCTGAACTTTTGAACAGGAAAGAAGCTTTGTTATGTTATGGTTTGTTCTGTGCAAATGTTTAGACCCTGTTTATATGGCGTGTGCAAATGTATTCCCGGGAGAAATGTGTACATGTAAGCCACTTGTGTAAATTTACCATTAGGGACTTAAGTTGAGGTTAATGTGCCCCATTGGGACTATCATGTCATATAAACCTTCTGATTTTGTCGGATTTATCAGTAAATATTCGTCATAGTAATAAAATTGTAGAGCGAACATTGTTATAAATACTGCTGTCGAAATTCCTTGGCAAAGTATTCCTAATAAGCGACTGATATGTCTACAACAATGTTTAGATCTGATTGTGTTTCTTATTTAGTTTCTTCGGGGTGTGTATACAAGAGTTATACAATACAATTTATCATGTGCATGTTGTTTCGGAATAATCGAATAGTGAATATACATAAACAGCTAAGTGTTCTAACAGTCTTACAATCGTTGAGGTGACACAGGGCATCAGTTAGTTTAATCTAAAGTTACTTAAGAGAATAAAATGATTAGATATTTATATCACAAGTCACTGGCAAGAGTTTAATCGAAAAAAAAAATCGAACTTTATTAAAAATAGTTAGTTTTTTATATTGAGGGATGAGGTACAGTGTGGGTAGGAACCAGCCGTCAGGTAAGATATGTTGATAAAGTGCAGCGTGTTTGCCTGTGGAAATGGGTTTTCACAACAGACAATTACTGTTTTGTCTTGTAGGTAATGAAAACGGAATAACGACTAAAGTATTTCAGGCAGAAGTGATTTTAGTTTGGTCAAATAACTGAAAAACATTATAAATGATTCCCTTAAGATTCTCTTAATTTTCAAATGGCCGCTGTCCTTTTCCAGATCACTAAAATTGCCTAAAATTATATTGTAAAGAATATATTATGTGCAGTTGATTTTAGTAGTGAAATGTATTTCAATGACAATGTATACGTTTATATCTTTCATTTTATCAATCTGAGTGAATCCTGGATTCAATGAGTGCTCTGTTTCCCGCAAGCAAAAAAGAGCTAGCATGTACGCAAGATTAATATTTTGAATCATTGTTATGGTTAATGTTCAATTAAAAGCATAAGTTGGAATGTACGCATGCTCCAGAATGCTTCGATTATGTTTCTATTTTAATCTTTAAATTCCTTACTTATAATGCAATTATTAAAGCATTTTTATATGTATATTGTTGTTATTTCGGTGGTTTATGTTAATCTGTATCATACAAACACTCATTAGTGTCATAATACCGACGTACCAGTAAGTTAAAAATAATAGTCTGTGTTGTCGTCGCTTTTCAGTAGTTTGGCCCTGCTTTTAATAATATTCTAATAGTGTTGCCCTGCCAATATATTTACAACAACGCATTTCTGTCCGTTTACGAAGTTATTCGATATAATTCCGGCTTGATGATGAACGTTAAATTAATCTTGACATGGAATTAATAATGACGTATGCTACAATCAGCTATCCACCTGACCCGCTGTTATTCTACATAGAGCGGTTTTCTACGAATTCTGCAAATCATGATGTCAGTAGTCTTTGGTAAACGTGTTAAGCAGGACCCGCGTTATGCCCTATCATTGTTTCGCGAATTCAATCGCGAGGAGTCCGTAAGTAAGATAAAATAGTACTGCGTGATTTCATGCGGCTGCCTCACGGTACTGGGACGTTCTAGAGCCGTCAGATACACGTTATATTTTTTTAACATCGTACGGGGCTCGCGAATGACTCGCAGGGACACGGTTAGGTACTTGAACGATGAAGGGCCCGAAATTTCCTAAAGTCAGTCACGAAATCGTACGGCATCCGCTCGAATCTTGTTGGGACCGTTCTGTGACGGTACACGGCTGTCTCCAACGTGTATGCTAGCTTAAGGTAAATTAGAAATGTTCTCACATCGGACTAAAATCTCCCGATGCGACCTACGGCTGATAAAGATCTCCAAGGCGCCCGCCGGATAGCCACGGTACCCTTGCTGCTGCCGTGACATTTTGCAATCATTCTACGTTATTTTTAGTTCAAATGTAACATCATGACAATAATCATGCGTTTTGCGAATGTTTGATTTCAAACATTTATGGATAATCTAAGAAAACGAGCATAATGCACCATTTTTTTAAATACATTCTAAAAAGTATCGGAGCATTTCAGAGTTTTACAAACTTAATTAAATTATTAATTTAATGCCACTTAATTATTGTAGGAACCTCGGTATCAAAGGTTTACATTGAATCAATGAAAATCATTTTAGACCTTATCGCTCTATGCAAAATAGCACTTGCAGAATTGAACCTTTGTAAACCACAAGCGATTGAAATTCATATATATGTTGGTTAAAATAAAAACAACTTTTGCTGTTTGCTGGTTAAAGAATGTCACTTTCACATATTACATGATTTTAATTATTTATATTGATTTTTAACCTGATTTCTAAACGAAAACACTCGCTCATTAAGGTAGATATAAATCATATAAAAATAAATTAATCTTTTAACATACCAGATATCTGAACGCCGCAGAAACACCAAAACACAAAAAACAAATTCCCGAAACATGCTGGCAAACTAGATCGCAGCTGTGTGTGGAGCGTTTTTCAATCAGCCGGTAATGCGCTAAAGCCCCGGTCCGACAATTTATACTGCAAAATTCTACGGTTTCTACGACAGCAGTAAACATTGCCTTATTTAGACAAAATTTGACAAATAGCAATTTTTCATCACAAACAAACTGACACTACAAAACACATCGACATTAATTTAATTAATATTATTATTATTAATATTATTCGAATAGTTTCAATGTGATTCAAATTTATTTTGCAGACACCATTAATAAATACAAAGTAGTCCCTGGCGGTTTTGAAATACAGGAATACGAGCTCATTTCAAAAGATGCACCAAAATATGCAAATTTTAAATGTGTACGTTCTCAACCTGTCAGTAATTTATATTTTAATACAACCCTTGATCCAGAACCCATTTGTATTACAGGCATCCAGGTGGTGTTAATGGCTAATGTAATACAATCAGCTTGACATCCAAAATATGTTTTGACAAAACAAATTTAGATATATGTGTAAGAGTATACGTTTATGGTTATGTTAATCGACAAGAGGTAATATTTATTCTAAAAATGGCATATTAATATTAACATTTGCATAAAAGTGGTATTAAGTTATGACACAGTGTATTATGCATTGTAATTAATTCTGCATATATTATAGTGCCTTAAAGATTTATAATTAGAATAGAACCCATATAATAAAAATAAATCTTATAATTAAAATTTGTTTATAACTACGCCCTTAACAGTCTGTGCCGTGTGCAATGACTTTGCAAGACACTTAAGCAAACACATAATAAAACTGTCAATGGGGTATAAACACCGAAATGGTATTATGAGTATTTTTGCTTGAGCGTCTGTCGAAATAGTTTTATAGATGCGAGTATAAAATGAGCCGCGACACGATCTCCATTAATAATAATTTATTTTCTTTCGATTGAATACTAACTTAATCGAATAGAAACTTCTTCTTCAAACCTGTTTATATATTTTGTAACCTATTTTCAAATATCAGTTTTTTTCGTTACTTGTGAAACATAGCTTTAAGTGCGCACTCGGTAAAACATATTACCAGCACTGTAATAAACAATTTATTTATTTTATGATATGCATAGAAAGGATATATAATGAAATTTAATTGAAGATTTTTTCGGAAAGCCCGCATACTTAGATGTGAATGGAATGTCGTTTCAGAAATGACGTTGATGAAACTGTGACCCAGACAGAGTCTTACCTTTGATTTATACGTGAGAACGAGAAATTTGATTTGATTTGAAGACAATACTTAAATCGTTTAAAACAGTGGAATATCTTATTTCACAAATCATCGAAAAACATGTTATACTTCGTGTCAGTTTATAAATGTAGCTTAATTTCTTATAAGATCACATCACTTATGTCTAAAAACCGCACAAAGTCACATTTTGTCAGAAAATGACGTTCTTGATTTCTTGTATCATCTGTGTGCCAGCTGAGTACCGAAATGAGTTTCGGTTTTCAAAACTTGTTCAAATCCTGCTACGACAAACCTTCGTGATCTATTACATTTTACCTTGTTATCATTCAATCTATAAAACACATTTTCTAATATAACACCTGATTTCTTTTCAGATTTCCATCTAAACATGTTTATAATTCAATGTATCACCTGAAAGAGGTTTTTGCGCAATAAACTGCCTGTGCATGGATTTCAATGATTTGAAGTATCAAAATACAACGACTTAATGTTAACTGTATAATCAGAGTCACTGCCAAATGTATTTTTACTGTATTTTGACATGAAGCATTTATTAGGTATTAAAAGGTTTGCATCGCGCTTATGATGAATGCATATGCCATTGAATGGCAATGAATACACCGTAAAACTATTACTGATTTTGAGTATTATGTATCTGTAATTTATGCTTCCTTTGCATTGAACATAAAACAGATGGATTTACAGTGTCGAATGGTCCTTTACATCGGTCTGGTTAAGTGTTGCACAGAAACATTATTTTCACATGAAATGACAGAAAGGTCATACGTGGCTACTCGATTTGTTTTAAGTGTTTTATCCCCTCGAGTTTATAATGACGCTTTCCGACCATTTTCCATCGAAAAACAACCTCGGATGTACGCCAATACATCAGTGGATGTAGTTCATATAACACAAATGTAATCATTAATTAAGTGTAGTGTTTAACGTGTATTTTGTATTTCTAAGTTTAAATTGATTGTCAGGGAGGTGTATCATTGCATAAACAACTAACATTGCCAAGAGTACATTCATGAAGTCTAACCCCCAAATTTATATGCGATCTTCTTTCAGCATAGTTAAACTGTTAAGATTTTTGACATTGTAAACCATTGTCCATATACATTCCATTTGTTTTCAACGGATAATGGCTTAGAAGTTCTGAATTTGCCGTCATCCGCTAGCGATGGTAAATGTCAACCATATATACGTCTCTTCCTCTTTAACATAGCTTTGCGATGTGGTCGGGGCATAACGTAGCCAATGGAAGCGGGCAGACGTTTAAATTCTTAAATTTTGCACCACCTTGAGGGTCTGTAATTGTATAATGTCAATGTATAACATGGCGTCCGTTTTGAATCACTGATCAAACCTTTGGCTGCCTGTCAACACTCTCATATTTCAGTGCGGGTAAATTTATTTTTCAATAAATTTACAAGAACAGTCGGAAACCTTTTTCAAATATCAAGTTATACTTAAAACACAGCCTCGGGCAATAGTTTACTTGTCCTTCTCGACCTCCGGCAATAGTTCGCTCGTCCTTCTTCGACCCATGTCAAAAGTTAGCTCGTTCTCCCTCGACCTCGGTCAGTAGTTCACTCGTCTTTCCTCGACCTCGGTCAGATTGTTTTTACTTTTCATCGACAAACTGTTTCATGAGTATATACTAACGAATTAAAAAGAATGATGAAAACTGTATTTTACAGAAAAAACACAGTAATCATTTTATAACTACAAACTACATTTTGTATGAACCAAAATGAAATGTTCTTGGAAGTCCATCATTTTTTCTTGTCATAAACTCGACTTCTAAAAGATTCTTGTATCTTGTATTGTTATCAATCGTATCATGGATTAAACTACTATCAAAAAGAATATACTTCCAAAAATGCATGCTTTTTAAAGAATATTGGTAAAAATGATATGCTATAAATTGTATCAAATCTGCATGTAAAACAATAGGTGTGAATGTCGATAGGGGTATTAAATCCACTTATTGTTGAATAAGTCAGAAGAGTAAATCATTTGCTGCGTCGTTACGGAAAAGCCCCGACTAACTCTCTGTGACTAGAATGGTGCTGTTTCGAGAAAGAGGTTTTCGTGAACGTGCTGTTAAAATTTATATCAATAATAAAAAAAAGCTTGGCCTTGTCCGAGTCGAGGCTTGGCATTTCCCGCACTTTTTGCATAGTTTGTTTTCTTTCGTAACAAAAAGCGCGTTTGCTAAACAATAAGTGTGGGTCTGCAATTTTTCATAAAACATAGGTTCAGATATAGTATTTTCCAGGCTAAAGTTATCACAAATGTTATGAAGATGTTTACATTTTTCTTTGTTCAGTAAGTCATAATTCAAGTCTCGTATGCAGATAATAATTATGTTCAAACGTTATCAACATTTTGTCCAAACACTTTGAAGTATAATTTTCTAATTCTGGATCTAACATCGACGGTTTTTGATACAAGCACAGAATACTCCATTTCCACCTCTGGAGTGACAGCTCGTAGCACAGGCACTCAAGTTAATCATTTTTCAGGTTCCTGTGGCGTTTGAAGGGGAGATCAGCACGGGTGAAGGCCATCAGTCCTCCACCATGGCAGTTGTGATCTCGTATAACTTACATCCGTCTGCATTGAAGAAGTTGTTGTTGAGACTTTCATCCAGTTTGGTTTCAGCAATTACGAGCAGATCTGAAAGTTTATCATCAAGGATTTTACAAATTTTCATGGAATTTGTACCGTATGCTCTTAATATTTAGGTAGATTAAATACCTACCGGACATTTTTTTTTTTTCTAAGAGTTTTAAGGTTGTCGAAAAAATCTGAAGAGTCGCTATTTGTGCAGCAAGATAAAACAGAATCATTAGTCATAGGTGTTGTGGTGTCCGCTGTTGTGTCCTCGCCAGGTTATAGCCAGTCTTCTTCAGGATCTGGAATAGGATAAAAAGAGTCATTTATATCTAAAAACTGGTTGCAACTGTCAGTTGCAGATAATCCTGGTCCACCTCGTCACTGGGGGTGATATTTTCTCTGGTGTAGGGCTATTAAATGAGTCTGAAAAACAAGAACAATTCTTTTATTCAGGGCATATGGCACACGGAGGACATGTAAGTGAGTTATCAGATAGATTATTATTTAATACTGATTTAAGATCTTGATTGTTTCTTTCCTTTAGTTGGGAACATTTTTTTATGAATCCTGTGACGAAGGGTAGAGTTAAGTTAAATATGATGATATTTGCGTACATTGTTTAGGCAAACACTGTAATTATTAATCGAATTGTTACCAGAAGGTCCAAGGTTAAGCGAAACGTCGCCGCTTAATATAAGTGATAAAGAAAATTTATACAAATCTGAATGGTCATTTTACGGTTTGTCAATTTATTTACCCGAAATCATTCCGTCCGAATACGTACTTACCACATAAGTCGAATTTTCATTTGGCTGCCACACGCCCGCTTGTCTTGGTACAGTTTTTTTTATTTACGATTACTGTTGTTTTTGTGATGTTTATCTCATACAAATTATTTAAACTGGAGGTGAAGTAAAGGTAAAAAGACAAAAATAAAATGCTGTTTACAAATCGCGCTATACCGCGGAGCAGGCAACAGTCGTAAGCAAAAATATTTTAGCAGTCACCAATCATTTAATATGTTTGCGTTTTCTGTTATTAAATACAGGGTTACATCCTTGTTATCAGTTTGTTTTTTTTTAATTTAATACAGGGTTACATCCTTGTTATCAGTTATATTTATTTTTCCATAAATGCATTATTTAGTATGTAGTTTAAGGTTTATCAGTCAAAATTGATGTTTGTTATACATGTGTATGTATTGATTTTGAATAAGGGTGTCACTTTAAATGTCCCAGTAAGGAAGAATCGTTATTCATATAACTATGGTATTTAATCAGATTATGAACCGTTGTGATGGTAGTAGAATGTGAGGATAATCCTTTCCAATCCTTTCCATTGACTTAACCGGAGTATTTCCCCCTAATTAACCGCCGAACAAGTTGAATGTCATAATATTTATACACACATGTTCCCTATGGCACTGAGTTTATTGATCGCTCAATAACAATAGCATTAGACAGGTCCTAAAACTGAAGGTAGTTAAACGATAGATGTTGTACGTTCAAAGCTTGATGCAAAATCTGAATTTTGAAAACGTTTTATCTAAAACATAAATTAATGATAAAACCAGTTTCAGTTTTGCAATGGGATACTGGAAAGCAAGGTATAAACATGAACATTGTTGAATATTTAGAATAAAAAGAAAGAAAAAATAAACAAAAATGTTTAGGCATAAAACGTCATAGACATACTGTAATAAATACGTGTGGAAATGTAAAATAAAAAAACAGTAAATGTTTATCAACTTTTATTACCACTCAAACGACAGGATTGCTTTAATTATGAAACATATGGAATGCGATTTACTTGGAAACTCCTTGACTTGAATCGACATGTGTGTAGAGTTTGAAAAGGGCAGCTACCCTGAAACACTCAGGTGATTCAATGTGGCATTAAATACTGTACATGTATGTTTAACGTTTTTATGAAAAAGGGATTCGAAAAGTTCATGTTTTGTGCCCCAAAACCCGAGGAAGTTTTTATCAAAATGTATCGGTCAGATAAAGATGTTTACCTACTAAAACAAAAGATTGCAGACGTATCCACCTTAATAAAAATCCAGTTAATTGTGCAGAATAAGCCCGTTTCATGGTTGTAGGTCAAATAAAACATTATTTTGTACAAGTAAGATGAATTTAGTGACAATCATGGGTACTGTAAAACCGACTGACCGTGGAACAAATACCTCGGCTGTCGCAGCTATTTACACCCTGAGCTGATTTTAAGAAGCATTGCAAATTGGATATTTTTGTGATAACCGATATGGATAATAATTACTCTTTTGTTTGCTGATGCGAATTCTTAATCAGCTTTATTATACCTGCCGCCGTTAATTTGTCGTTATGAACTTGAAGTATAGTCATCAATAGCTTTTCTGTAATAATGATACTTTCAAACTTCTTTCGAGGACTGAAAATTATATGTCTGTATTACTTTACGCTTGTCATTTCAACATTTGTTAGTGGCGCTTCTTTTAACCCAAGACCAATGATCGAAAGTCCCAGTAATGAGGAATATTCATTCCAATGGCTACGGTAATGAAACAGATTTTGATCTCTTCTTTTAACATGACTCAAATCTCAAAAATACCCAATTATGATTTATCTTTCCTATCATCATGGTAGTTAAATTGATGATAACCCTTTCCACACTCTGCAGTGGACTTTACTGGAGTAGTTTCCCTTACTTAACTGCCTTACAAGTTAAAATACCAACACGTGCCCAATGACATTGAGTATATTAATCGATAATAGCAATTAGATTAAATAAAATACTTAATGGCTAGTCCGAAAATCAAGGTAGTGAACGAAAGCTGCTGGACTTTCAAAAGCTGGAAACAGAATTTGAAATTTAAAAACGATCTAAATTAAAACTGAAATTTATTATATGATTCCTATCAAATGATCAAAAATGAATAAAGCTTGTTAGTGACTTTCAAATATAAACATTGTTAGTATTTGAGTCTGTGTGGCCATACAAAATACAAATACAAAATTTGTAATAATTTAATGTTAATCACCAATAAAACGACAGTACTGCCTTTATCGTTTAGTGTGTATAAAAGGATACACTCCGCGAGCTTAGTGCAAGACGGTTGTAATTCAATGCAGAAATAGAAGGCGTTACATCAATTTTGCGTATGCGCATGATTCATCACCTATGTAGCATTTGAAGGGGAAAGGCATTCATAAAATTGCAGGTACTTCAACGAATGCACTGGTATATTTATGTTTTCTTGGATAAAGGATGGTTTTACCCGAATAAGGGTCGGTTGTTTATTCGTTTCGTGCTAATTTCCCGACGAACTGATAGGAATGGTAAACCTACATACACAAAAGAATATAAACGACTCAACGAAGTGAAGCTTCTCTTAATTGTGTAAAATAAGGCCGCTGACAATGGCGAGGGTCAACCACAACATCCGTTTGTACAAGTTAGTATGTGTATTGGTGACACGGTGGTAACTGTAAAGGCGTTTGAGCTTGAAGCCTATGGAATATTGCGACATATCATTCTGGTTATGTCAGGATAAAAAATAGGGTTTTAGCTATAGAGTTTTTCAAGGTAGCAGCACCAAGTCCTTTTTGTAAGCATCCTTCTGCTCTCATATAATTGAATTCAATGCTAGCTTGGGCGCCCGTCTGCTTTCATATAATTAATTGCTTAAGAGAGTCAAATATTTATTTTGTCTTCATTACCTTTTATTCATTTTTATTATAAAAATAGGGATGGCAACGAGTACCCGAGTATTAATCACTACTCGGGTACTCGGAAAAAATGTTTGAAATTCACGAAATACATGATATACATACTATGTATCAGTATTGGCGCATTGCTTATAAGGCAATGTACTGTCCCTCTAATCCCCTCTATGTACACAATTGACCCTTACTATTAAGTAGAATACAACCTACATTTTAACCCAATGACATTGCATGTAGGCTATCATTAAGTACTAGACTTAACCATTAAGAATTTCACCTTTGCGGGTGTTTAAAGTCAGCCTACTGCCACTCATCCGAAACACATTACCTGCGTCAGATTTTGCGCTGTCAATGCATCAACCAATTAGGTTGTATTCTTATTCAGTTAGATGACCTAAAGTAATTTCTTAATGAATTGACTTCATGTCATCTTACTATTACATGAGAGTTGTGAGAGTAAACAAACTGTCATAAAGGGCCTAATTTGCAATAAGCACTGATATCAATTAGCGAAGTCTATCTCATACACATTTTTTATTGTTAACCAACTTTTTTTTTTTCGAATAATGTACGTTGACAAGGGAACTAGGAACGACAGTTACGAGCATTGATTCGTTAAAAGGCGTATTTTTGCAATGATCCGCACAATTGACTGGTGGATATCTTTAATTTGGAATTATGAATAGTAATGATGTTAACAACAGTATAACAATATGACGAATTGTCCCTTAGTAATAATATTGTGTATGGTAAACAACTGAACATCAATCGCAGTGGATTGTAGTGTCAATTATGCAGCTCGCAAAGCCCACAACGTCAATTACGAGCAGCCGACAGAGTCGTGGAAATGCACGCTGTTAGGTGTCGAGAGAGTTCTAGTTTTTTGTATGTGCTTTTTTTTATTATTTTTGGATACATGTTCGTTGGATCTTGAAGTTTAATGTATGCTAAAAAAATTTCGTTCTATGAAATTTTATTTACGTTCATCATCAGTGTAACCGGAACAGCAACGGTGTAAATGACACAATCACAGACTTATTGAAAGTTGAAAATGGCCAATATATATATATGCCCATTATTTGCACTGTATTACTGTCGGAATATACCCGTTTTTTTTTTCTATGGATGAACATAAAGATGAGATTTTTAAAACAAAGTTCAATGGCGTTTAATATCATTTATTTTTATCACACAATCGGTAGCTTGTCAGTAAAGAAATTGTCTCGAGAGTGACCAAAATGTTAAAGTACTGCTCTAAGAAATCCAAGTGTCGTTACTGTGCCAGTAATTCATGTTGGATTTACCTAGGCTATTTCATGAAAAATCATAATGTAGTTCGAAAAAGTAATTTGAATGTTTTCAAATCGAGACAATCTCCGTAAATCTGACTGGCATCCGAAATTAGTATACACACTACACACTTTAAAAGAAATATGGGTAATATAACTCATAATCGGTTGTACAAAGCCGAACGATTGAATTCAAATTGTTTGTCTTTTTTTATATCACATATATTGGATGGTGGCTAATTAAGCAACTACGTTTTATGAAAAACATGTTTACAACTCTGAATCGTATGATCTTATAATAGTTTAAACAGTTGACATTTTTTAACAAAATGCAATTCCCATATGTGTAAGAAAAAAAACTGTCATTGTACAATGATCACAAATATATCAAGGTATAATAAAAAAAACATTAATTGAAAGTATACAAAACATGACTTCAGATAAAACAGAGATTACAAATTGTTTGTGAAACACTGCGTGTAGTTGCACTTAAGTCTGCAGTTGGTGACAAAAGCTGTTTGTACGTGTAGGCTCAAAGACATCATTGCGCGTTCCTTGTGATTGTATTCAATTTTGTACCAGTGTAACCGTGAGTATATTGAGTTTGGCTTAACTTTCTCAAACCAGTGGGAGTAAGATTCATATCGGCTACAAGTTTATGATTTATAAATTGTGCCCATAACTAGAAAGTATAGCATTTAAAGAGAAGCCATCATGTGCAAGTACATGTAGCGTTTCGCAACCTCGCTAATTTTAGAATCGGGTCGTCAGTTCAGCGAACTATCATTGGAAAATATGACTTGCCATAACCCATGGTAGTTGTAAAGGGGTTCTCAAATAATAAACAAAATATTTACAACTGCAGTTAGAACATGTGAATATTTTAGAAAGTTAAAAAAATGCATTGATATTAAGGGATATTAAGGAAACAACGACTTGAAACTAAAACAAATAAGCGTCGAATTGTTTAAAAAATATATGTGTTTTTTTGTTTTGTTTTTTTCATAATTTTAAATAATTGCTTGTTCTTCACACGATATTTGTCTTTAAATCTCAAATCACAGCCTTGTTGAAAAAACATTCTCTGAAAAACTCATCAAGTTTAGATCAGATAAGAAACAATCGCAGACAGAAGCACAGACGCAAACATGGCACCGATGGCTTCCGCGCCGCTGCATGTTGACTCGACGCTCAACGTCACCGTTGCTGTTCCGGTAAGGGGTGCGGCGTCAGCAGCATGAAGCACTAACGTATAGGTTGGCGTTGCACTTTTGTCAAGTGTCTTGCTTGGCGCCACTTTCAGTTGACCATCAGTCCCGTAAGCGAACTCAGAATTGGTGTCTCCAGCTGAAAATAAACACATGATATTATGCGTTTATATCTTTACATTAAACCATGAGATTATATTCAAGATTGAAGCTGATTAAAATGCGGCCGCACATTCGTTACAATATCACTTGCCTGCAGATGTATTATGGATGTAACATTGTAATTTTACTTTTTTAAGCTTTTTCAAAAATCTTTTCAGCCCGAAGACTACAATGTTTATCAATTTGATTGTAAAATCAACTTCATGTAGTAAAATATGCAATATTGTTTCAGGTAACAGCTTCAAAATATTTTGAAAAATCATTATAACATACAGGCAATGGAGTATGTGACGGTATTGCTTGCGTCCGGATCTGTGGCTGTGTATGTGCCTACCAACGTGTCTGAAATGGTACATGATCAATATATGTAAACAATAAACGAATTCAATTGTTTAAGTTTAAAAATGTTTCAATAGTTTTATCAATCGATAAAATTACCATCGATGTATTGACTGTTGGATTGAATGATCCATTGTTAACCAATTGATAACGAAATAGTTGAAGGGAAAAGCTGTAAATTATGTAACTTATATTGAAACCTATGAGGATTAAAAAGACAAGGGGTCTAATTTCAGAAGTATGTTTTAAAAATGCAATGTTGAACTTGTTTAATCACTTTGGAATTCAGGTTCTTTAAGGGAGTCGTTCAAGTGTTTTTTGGTCAAACGTGGAAATAATTAATGTCATTTGATACGTGAACAGACTGCTTGTTGCTAGGATACGACTTCATCATGAGTTCAAAAAAAACTCAATTGCGAATCATTATGGAAAATGTGAAAAAATATGGTATATTTAGCTGTAAAGTATAAGCAAATGATAGAGTTGAAAATATTTGCTTTTAGCGATCTTAATTCTTACGATGATAAATGTTTTTTGTTTTGTTTTAATGTACGTATCTGAATGAAATTAATAATGCTTAAACTAATGCATTTGAAACCTGATTCATTTTAGGCTTTAATTTACAAATTGCTGTTCAAATTAGTGTTTGACAGTTACTATTCGTTCATAAAAAAGGAAAACAAAAACATGAAAAAACTCATATCTGCCCGACAACTGTCCGATATATTTGGTCCTGATGCTGTTTATATGACATCATTGTCACATGGTATGTACAGCGTGATTATATAAAGAGAACGTTTAGCATTTAATGTTTCGCTTTTTAAAGAAACAACCCAAGATAACTAACGCTTAATGCAAATCGATTTAACTCAGATAACTATTTACCAGCGCCAGACTTGTCTTCAACACACGCAGTGAATTGTGCTTCTGCGTAGGCTGGCGCTTCGTTGACGTCGGTAATTGCAAGGGTAATGGTGGCTGTCCCAGTCCCGCTGTCTACACTATCAGTAGCCCTGAAAGAAATAAACAATTAAGCGTCACCTTAAATATAAAAAATACGATTAATTATTACATTGTTTTCGAATAGTTCCCAGGTTCATACTAACTAGGAATGATTGCGAAATAAGGTGACTATAAAATGTCTTAAGCATCCGAGTTTTTATAGTTTTATCCAACAAAAACATGCGATCCATAAGCTTTAATTATTGCAAATTAATACAAATTATAATTTAAACACACCAATCCTTTCAAACAAAAATCGATTGATAAAAAGGTTTATTGAACATAGACAGATTACATATATTTTAAAATGTTTGTATTAATAAATGTTGGGGTTACTGTTTTGAATAATCAGCAATGCAGTAATTCATGGATACTGTTACCTTATTGATGAGGGCTCAACCTCACATTTGTCCAACACTCTTATATGTTTTATATTTTAGAGGAAAATGGAAAAATAAAATACATACGTACTTAACTATAAATATAAGAGTTGGAGCCGTTTCAAAATCCAGTGTCTGGCCGGCTGCTAAGGACACTTCGCCAGATGTAGCGTCTATCGTCCCTTTACCACCCGCATCATCGACAAGAACATAGGAGGCAGTAGCGCTAGCCCCGTCAACAGTTGCTGTCGCTGTAAAGAGGGTTGTTCCAGCAGCACTGTCTTCTGCTTTTGCATCTCCCACAGGAATAATAATATTTCCATCTGCGCTATCTGTAACCCCCGGAGATGGAGATGTCCAAGCAGTTACCGCTGCCTCTGGCAAGAAGAACGAAAATGCACAGTTGAATTACAGTTTATATAAGAAATAATGCAAAAACATCGTTTAAGTGTGCGTGCGTGCGTGCGTGCGTGCGTGCGTGCGTGCGTGCGTGCGTGCGTGTGTGTGTGTGCTTCTAAAATAAAACAAGTCAGGGGAAACTAGCGAATATCCCAATCTATGAATCTGTTATATGTATGATAATGACCTCTGTATAAGTAAACTACAAATTTAAATGCCAAAATCCATAATATCTATCGTATATTTACTGTCGTTTAGAACAGTGACTAACAGCCTACATTTGAGATTAATTATGAAAATGATGAATTCATCACAGCGGACGAATTTTAGTACCTGATTGGGCAATATGTTTGTTTTTTAAAAACCACATTTAACTTATTCAAGGATCCTGAAGAATCATTAAATAAATGACTTCACTCTGGGCTTTTGGACTGTATGCTGGGCGGCTCTACAGCACAAGGGTGATGTTATCCGTGAACCGAAGTGTTTAGTGTAGGTACACTTACATCTAGTTAATACTAATTTGTTTAATCAGGATTGTAAAGACAGCTTCGTTTTCTTTGATGTAAACAAATAATTGTGCCCTTTTTGAAAGTCCAATAGAACATCCCTCTGGTGGTTATCATACCTACACATCTTCGGAACCTTACCACTTTACTAAACTTACGCTCTAAGAAGTTAAGAAAGTTTATCTTAAATCCCCAACCAGCAGTCATAACAACTTGTTTCTTCAGAAATGCACATCAAACGTAATTGTGTGCGTTATTTAAAATCGATGTATCTGTTAGTAGTTAAAGGTTTATCACTCAAACTTTATGTTTGTTATACATGTGTATGTATTGATTTTGAATAAGAGTGTCACTTTATACACCTTTATTGTGGTGTTTATGTGTTATTATCAGATTATTTACGTACTTACAAGCGTTTAAACATAGACCACATACGCACCAAAATAGCTTTATCAATAAATGATGTGATTCCCACTTAGGTCAACAATCACTGGAACTTACTATTAGACATTTAACGGGGTGTATGTTTAAACTTTCGACTACTGAGCTTGTTGATGCAACTTTTAATAATAAAAGTGTACGTAAATTTAACTAATTCCACTTTAAAATACTTTCATTGTGATTTTACGCTTTATACTTAGACATTTAATTATAGAAATCTTGATCAAAGCAAAAAAAAAATAAAGGTGTGTTTATAGTTGTTTTATATATCCGTTGTCTTGTGACGTCACCTGTATATCGTTTAGAGAATGTTGGGATTTGTCCCTCGTCTTTAGCTTATATCGTGTATGATAATTTTAAAATATAAAGTTTTGTAAATCATTTAGTTTTATTTAACGGTTTGGGTATAATTTATATCTTCCATTTGCTCTTTCCATGACCTCACATAGTGGACTCGTCCAATCCATCCATGATACCGGTTATAGAATGTGTGCCAGTGATGCATTACTTGGTCTCTGCAGATATTGCGATATTGCAATAAAATGTTGTATGCACTCTCGGGGGAGTAAAACTTTAAATTAAACAGAAAACACGCCATGCATCTTCACGAAATATATACAGTATTCGTATGAAAACCTACAAAAACAAGCTTAGTAGTCGAAGGTTTAAAGATAAACCCCGATTAATGGCACAGGGTAAGCGCCAAAGACATAGAACACAAAAGCAAACAATCCAAAACCGAAAACATGTACTACAGCACAAAACTGCACAAACAACACAGTACATAAAAACTTTATAAAAAAATGAGGTGTTAATCAATGATTGTAAGGTACTGCCTTGGAATTGTCAGTGAAATGTAATTTTACTGGGGATTTAAACAAGTTTGTGTGCACAAACTCATTATCCCTACAACCCCAAATAAAGTTACGTAAACCTTATCAACGTATGCATTTACTTGAGAAAAGATAATCCCCGTTTAAGGACACAGGGTAAACGTCAAATACATAGAACACAAACACAAAAAATCGCAAAATCAACTCGGTACATATATACTATTTAAACAATCTAAGGGTATTTATCAAGTATTGTTAGTGCAATGTTTTCTGCGAGGTATGGAATTGTAGACATCTGTGCACCGTGAGAATTTTGCATTCTTTTCCCGGAATCCGGCCTATTCCAACCCGATATATGATCTTGGGCTTTAGTAATGCAGCGTCAATGCAACAAACATGCGATTTTTGAATGTTTATTTTCAATTTACAATGTAACTTTAAAAGGACGTAAATGAGCTTTACGCTTAACTCCCACCTGATACTTTCAAGACTATTTCGGGAGTCGCCCAATTTTGAACCAATTGATTAACTAGAGACAGCCTAATTTCGCTTTCGGTCTATGGTACCAAAGGTCTACGTTGGATCCATAAAAATCAAAAAGACCATATCGCTTTATGTAAAAAGCGTAGAACACACGTGATTGAAATTTATAAGATGAACAACAAATGTACAAAATGCAACTTGTGCCGTATGCTGATAATAATTTGTCAATTTTATATATTATATATTCTTTTGTGTTAACTTCATGCTAACTCTGATTTCTGAAAAGCATTTGTTCATTAACGTAAGCCTTAATCTACTAATCATAAATGATTTTAAGATATCATTAAGTCAAGGGTCTTTCAACATCCTTTTTTGTACTCTTTTTGATAATTATTATTTACAGTAAGATAACAATAACGATATATCTTTTAACACACCAGATCAATGAACGCCGTAGAACACCATAAAAGAAAGCAATTTCCCGAAACATCATGCCTAAGTAGATCGCAGTGTTTTTTCAATCAGCCGGCAAGGCTCTACCTCCCCGACCTGACAATTCATACTGCAGAATGCTATGGTTTCTACGGCAGCAGGACAAGATCACCTTATTTAGACAGATTAAATATGGGTTGTGTTTTTCAATTGCAAATAAACTGACACCTGAGAGCACATGGACTTTAATATTTCAGTAATTTAATTCAATTTGATTTCAGTGGGCTACAACAGTTTTGCAAGCGCCATCAATAAATACCAAATAGGCCCTGTAATAAACAAATACCAACGAAAGTGCAAGGTTAAACACTGCACTCTCTGCGTTTTGAACATGATTTTTTTTAAATATTTACATTCTCATCCGTAAAAGAACACTTTGTTATCCTTATTCAAGGACCAATTAGATTTGCAGACAGTCTCCAGGGATTTTAATGACGACTGCAATACACACACACAGCTTGTTATTAATTCAATGCCTTTTTGACAAAAAAATCAGAACAAAACATATGTTGGTACCAAGCATATTGAATTGTTACCACGATTCATTTATAACGAGGCGCTGTACAGGTTGTGCCTTCGCCGGCGGTTTTGCCAAAGCACCTGAGCAAACACAAGATAAATATATGGGGGTAAATACAGCCAGGTAAATATGTACCTCATGCTAAAATAAGTCTCTTATTAATAAAGTAAAGTTCTATAATAATAATAATAATAATAATAATAATAATAATAATAATAATAATTATTATTATTATGATTATTATTATTATTATTTTTATTATTATTATTATTATTAGTATTAGTATTAGTATTATTCATGAAAACCAGATGTGTTTTGTATAGCAATAAAACAATATTGTGAAAGCATTTTGTTTGTCAGGTGTGTACTTTTCCAATCCCTTGTACTGCTGCAATCAATTAAAATCTCTGAACCGGAAAAATGCAATTAATATTTCACTGATGTATTGCTATAATAATATTCAAATTGAAACCATAGGCCAGTTCGAACCCTTTCTAAAGGCACAAAACTAAGGCTGATACCTAAAACATCATACATGCACCAGACAAGGCTTTCGCAACAAACTACATATATTTCGATCACAATCTTTGAAAATATTTTGTGGACCAATATCATTTACAAGTGCGAAAGACCGAAACACACTGTTTAATGGTAAAAATGCTATATACATAGACGCACAAGTTTTTTTGAACATTTAGTTTCGAGTTAGAAATTGTAGCAGCAGGTGAGTCAAATAAAAATGCTGCTCTCTCAAAATGTTTAAACATAAACCCGGTTTAGTGGCAATGGGCAACGCCAAAGACATAGAACACAAATTCACAAACAAGAAACATAGAACAGCACACAACTCTACAAACAGCACAGTGCATAAATACTATATATAATTAGTATGTTTATCAAGAATTGTTAGGTACCGCCTTGGAACGGTCAGTAAAATGTAAATTTACTGGGGGTTTAAACCAGTTTATATGCAAAAACCTCACTCTCACTCAATTCTTAATAAAGAGAAAACGCAAAAGATAAATCTTATCAAAGTATGCATTAACTTGAGCAAACTTATCAATAAAACAAATAATAATAAAAAAACGAAAAGGTTAACCCCAAGTACTTCAATGATTAGAGATTCCAACTCTATCTGCAGACGGAGGGAAACAATTCAGAGCACCTAATTCAAATACTTTTCAAAGATACGATGCAGTCATCGTTAGAAACCAAAAGCTTCACACACAGTCTGCCTTAAAAGGTTTAAAACTGTGTGATCATAGAGTTTCATAATAAAAAGCATCATTGTACTAAAACTGGGAACAAATAAAGAAAAACATTATTAAAAATAAAAGCGACTAGTATATGCTATTTTCTCTTTCCAAATGATTTAAACACGTGTCCGCCAAAAACGGTTTTAAATATAACATGAAATAGCGAATTCTTCATAAAAATCAAAGCACTGAAAGTTTAGTTATGAAAGGATGCTATATTCAACCCAATATTTTGTTTCAGGTATTCATCTTCAAATACAAGAAGGCAAGTGCTCTTCAAAATATTGCCTTTATATTCACGGTTTAAATAAAATCCAAATAATTCATTAAGTCTATCTGCCCAACTGCCTCTGGAAACATTTTAATTTTACGAATTTTCTTTAAAACATCACCATAAAAATCAGGATAAGCAATACTATCAGCAATGAGCGATTTAAGACTACTATTGTACATTGATATGAGATTATAATGACCATTAACAAATTTAGAGAAAGTTTTCCTTAATTTAAAATATCGGATACCCTGTTTTTGCGTCATAAGTTTACTGCGAGAGTTGATTTTTTTACATCTGTACATATTCTAGCAAATCGTATTAACAGTGCAATAAAATACGATGGTGAAATAGAAACATCACCATTTAAAGAAGGGTAATTTATTATTTTAAAATTAAATTCATCACGTTTATCATAAAGATTGATGCTCAATATATCATCCTTTACTTCTAGTTGCAAATTTAAATAGGTTGCTTTTAAAACGGATGTATTAGATTTATTAAGTTGCAATTGTGAAGGGTATATCGAATTAATGTTAACTGTAAACACAGGATTATCTAAACTTAGAATATCATCAATATATCTGAACGTGCTATTGAGTTTATCAACAAGAGCTAGATCTCCAGACTTAAATAATTTTAACATATATTCACTTTCATAGCAGTATAAAAACCTGATTTGCCTCCGGGATTGTTTTGATTTAAGCCGCAATTTTAAGTAATGTTTGGTATAATTATAAAACTGAAGGACGAACATTGTTATATATACACAATTATTTATGTATTAAATATGTTGTCGAAAATCCTTGGCAAAATATTTCTTTAAAAAAAAACTAGTATATCTAAATACAATGTGTATATCTGATTTTCTTTCATCGCGTATAGCTGTTTGGACAATTTCGAGGCAGGTATACAAGAGTTGAAAGCTACCGCACATATTTTTTCATATACATTTTGTTTAAAAAAATAACAGTGAATAAACATGAACAGCTAAGACGTAAGTGTTCTAATAGCCATACACTAAATGAATGAGGTGACACAGGACATATATAAGTTTATCTAAATGTTATAAGTCGTTTTTAATCTTTAGATTCAATGCAATTTTGTTGTGTGTAGAAATATCCGACGGTCTTTCTTATATTGTTTCCACCACGGATCGGATGCCCACATCACCAGTCCCAACATTATTTAAATCGTGATGTACGCGATGCGGAAGCACACAGCATGTACAAGGAATGACATAATGTGGGATGGGGTACAGTGTGTGTAAGAACAAGCCGCCTGGGAGGATCTTTTGACAAAACGCCGCGTGTCATGAAAACGGAGTAACGGCTCAAATAATGCAGGCACAACTGATTTTAGTTTGGCTGAATTAACTGAGAAACATTAAAATGATATTTCACTTTCACTCTTCGACTATCCTTTGATTCCTAAATTTTCAAATCGGCGCGGCCATTTTCTACTGCTGAGATTTCCTAAAATTACGTTGTAAAATTATATTATGTACAGGTGTATTTCAGTTATTTTTCAATTACAATATATACGTTTATGTCTTACATTATTTCGATCTGATTGAATTTCATCAATGAACGCAAGCAAATAACACATTGTATTTACGTAAGATTGATATTTTAGATAATTGTTTTGGTTGTTTTTCAATTTAAAACGTCCATATAAGTGTACGCACGCTCCAGAACATTTCGATTCTGTTTCCATTTCAATTCTAAAATTCCTTTTTTTATTCTATAATTATTTAACA
The DNA here is from genome assembly GCF_026914265.1 of Mya arenaria. Lineage (NCBI taxonomy): Eukaryota > Metazoa > Mollusca > Bivalvia > Myida > Myidae > Mya > Mya arenaria. Next base: position 57,729,768 of record NC_069128.1, read on the forward strand.
AATGATTATGTATATAATGTTGTTATTTCGATGGTTTATGTTTATTCTATATCAACCAAAAAAAACATTTGTGCAACAATACTGACTTTCCTGAACGTAAATAATGATAGTTTGTGTTGTCCTCGCCTTTGAGTTTTTTTTTTTTTTTTTTTTTTTATATTCTGAAAGTGCTTATCCGGTCAACCGTGTGAAGCGGGACACGCATTGTGCCCTATCATTTTTTTCGCAATTCCAATCGCAATGAGCCCATAAGTAAGATACAATGGTGCCGCAAAATTTCATGCGGACGTTACATGGTACTAGGACGAGAGAATGGCTGGAGCCGTCGGATACACGTACTATTTTTAACAACGCACGGGGCTCGTGGTGGACAAATTATGTTTTGAATCACAGAGGTATATCAGATTGTAGAATACTTAAACGATTTGAAGAGCCTGAAACTCAGAACAGTCCGTTCCAAAATCATAAAATCCAAATCATATGGCATTATATTGGGGCCGTACTGGACCGGTGCAATGTTGTCTCTAACGTGTATGCTAGCCTACGGTCAGTTAGAAATCTTCTCACATCGCACTCAAGTTTAAATGTTCAATCATGATAACAAACATGCGTTTTCAGAATGTTTGTTTTCTTAATTAATGGATTATTAAAAACTATTAAAGATATATGTGCCGCACACACTGACAATGTCCAAGTTTGACACCAACAAATCACAACAAATTGTTGGTGTTTTTTTTTTCTTGCCGACCTCAAAATGATATTGAAAAGGGAGTATCGACTCAAATGCAGTCATAAATGAGTAATTTTTGTTCGATATACCCAAGAAACATTACATTAAGATTCCGCTTTTACTCTGTGACTATCTTATGTTGTATTTATTTCAAAATGACCGTGGTCGCTTCCAGATTATTATTATTATTAATATTATTATTATTATTATTATTATTATTATTATTATTATTATTATTATTATTATTATTATAAAATCATTTCATTAGCCCCCCGTACGAAAGAAATCCCTTATTTTAAATTTGTCTTATCATTTCAAAAATACTATTTTGTTCCATAATACCGACGTTCCCGAACGTTGTTAATAACGATATTCTGCGTTTTCGTCGCTTTTCAGTAGTTTGCTGTGTTTTTTTAAATATTGTCATAGCATTTATCCGGTCAATTTATTTACTACCACGCAATTCTGTCTGTTAAGAAGTTATTCGAAATTATTCCTGTTCTATTGTGGAGAAAACGGGAGAAGGCCGAGAGATGTCAGATACACGAACAATTTTAAATATCGTACGGGGCTCGCGATGGACTCGCACGGACATTGTACAATACTTAAACGATTTGTAGGATTCGAAACTCCGAAAAGTTCGTTACGAATTCGTACGGCATCCGCTCGAATCTTGTTCTGCGCCAGTACAATGCTGTCTTCGACGTGTATGCAATATGGTCAGTCATGACAACAAATGCGTGTTCATAATGTGTGTTTTCAAATTGAGTATCTTAAAAAAATAAACGCATTCTATCGGAGGATTTCGAGGTGTAACAAAATAAATCAATTTGATGAAATATATATATATATATATATATATATAAAAGTACAAGCTCAATAGCCAAAGGTTTAAACATAAACTTTATTTGTTTTAGGATCCTTGGTATCAAAGGTCTACATTTAATCTATGAAGATCGTTTTAGACATTTTTGCTCCGCGTAAAATAACATTTGAAAAACTAAAACTTTAGCAAAACACAAATGATTGATATTCATAGCAGTTAATAATATAAAAACATATTGTTGTGTTTTGAAAGTAAAATAATGTCACCAATAGTGTATTATTCTATTTGTTTAAGCTTATTTTCAACAAGAAATACTCGCTCATTAAAGTAGATATAAATCATCTCTGATTTCATCGTAACCAGATAATGCTGATTTTGATTTTAAGATACCATGAAGTCAAAAGCCGTTAAATATTCTAAATGTTCTTTCTAGTTGTTATATCATTAGAAATGAAATCAAACGTAATTAAATCCTTGAACATACCAGATATCTGAACGCCGCAGAACACCATAGCACAGAAAAATATATCCCTAAACATCGTGACAAAGTGGATCGCAGTTGTGTGTGGAGTGTTTCTTAATCAGCCGACAAAGTGCTACAGCCCCGACCTATCAATTTATACTGCAGAATGCTAGGGTTTCTACGGCAGCAAGGCAACATTACCTTATTTAGACAAAATGCTATGTGAGTTGCAAATTTTAATTGCAAACACACTAGCACTTGAGGACTCATTGACTTTAATATACGACTATTTTTATTTTATTTGGATAATAAATTGATATTGAATGGATTAATTATGGATTATCAATGGGCTATATCTGTTTTGAGGAGCCTTCAAAAATACAAAGTGGGCCCTGGAGGCTCTGTAATAAACACATACTAACGAATTAACGTGGTTGAATACTGCACTGTCTGCGTTTTGAAATTGAAACTTGTACTTGTTTACAATCTCAAGCTGTCAATGTTTTATTTGAATAGGAATTATCCTGCACCGATTTGCATCACAGACAATCTCCCGGAGATGTTTATGACGGACGCAATACAAACAAAACTTGTTATTAATTCAATACACTTTTTGACAAAACAAGAACATAATTATATGTTTGGTACGAAGCAATTTAATTGGGATTAAATTTATAACAACGCGCTGAACAGGCTTTGCTATGCCCACGTGGATTTACAAAATCACCTGAGCAAACAAGGGGGGTTTGTGCTGTGGTTGTGGTTGGGGTAAACACAGCAAGTATGAGCTCTAGTGTACTCGTTTTATGATTTATTTAAACTTCTACCTAAATATCTGTCTTATAAATAAAGAACCATGTTTTCATATATTCAAAGGATGTAAGCTTATGTGTTTCCATAGCAAAATAGGTTATGAGTGTAACGTCAAAATTGGTGATCGTTTTTAACGTCAGCATATTTCGTTAATATAAGCATTGAGTACATTTTGTTTGTCAAATGTTCACTTTCCATAGTACTGACTATGGCACAACTTACTTTCAAAGTGGCAATTATGTTATTTGATTTATGTTAAAAGAATTTGGGGCATCCATGTCCCTTTGACACAATTTTAGTTTTCATTCATCATCTGCTTAAAGCTTAAAACTCATTTACCTATTTTTGAATCCGAAAAATGTACTGATCACAAGAATTCATGCCACAAATGATGATATGAACATTGTTTTAAAGCGGTGTGCGCGCTGACGTTGGTTTTTGAGAGCAAACCGGGACAAATCAGTGACCTTTATCAAAATGTCATCGAGCTATGCTCCGGACAAGGAAAAAAGCAACGGACCGACCGACATATATAACTCAAAACTCAATTATTATAATAAGATTTTAATTTTATAAATTCAAATAATGCTTAACAATTCCAGTCTATCTCATTGCGTTTAAGAAGGAACGATACGAATTTTCACGCGTACGATACGATTGCTGATAAGATTGCCGCGTTTGCTTCTACATTATACACATCAACTCACCTTACATGCTCATGAACACCATAAATTTAAACTTATTAAATTTGCACCACACGATGGTCTCTAATTCAATTGTATTAAACTAAATGTCAGCTAGATCTGAATCTCCTTAAATGGCAATGACTCCAGGACCTGAATCTGTATTGTATATTATTATAAATGCAAGTCCATATACAGTCAAGTACATGTGAAGAGTATTTGAACTAGCAATTAATAGTGAAAAATACATGCAAAGAGGCAATGTCGGAATAAAAAACGTGTTCCTGAAGGTAACATTTATCAAGCATTCATAGAAAAAATAAACAGAAAGGTCAATAAATTACACAGCAGAACTATGATAATGATATCAGTGCCAAACATGCAATCTAGTGAAAATTATCTTACCGATTTTTTTAGCAAATATTAACCAGACAGCTAGATAATTATCGCGAACATTAAGTAGTTAACAAAATCAATTTGCGAACGGTATCTGGATATCTTAGGGCAGTAATATGCCACCATATATTCTAGATAATGGTATTTATCAAATATTACCAATTGTATAAAGTAATGACTTCTGATTACTTATATGTAAAATAAATAACTGAATATACCTATCCAAAACTGAAATGACAGTTCATGTCTTTTTTTGTTTTTTTTTTTTTTAAATCGTAAGTGAAACAGACGATTGTTCAATTCTTAAGGGTCAACACAGTGTGTTCGTAATTTTTGAGTCAGTATAAAAGTAACATATTTTTCATTTACAAACTCCACCCCTTTCAAATGATAACAAACTAATATGGTCTCATCAGACATCACAATATCACATTATTGTTCATCGGAATCCATAAAACCTAAAAACAAACAAATTAAATTTGTAATAAATCAAGAATGATTTGTAAGCCTTTGGTTTTATTGGTAATATTAGGGAGTAATGGATTTGGACCTTCTTCAAACTAAACTGTAAAATTTTCACCGCAGGGAACGAATCTGTGCAATAAATTATTTTGGCAATTAATACCATCAGTATAACAGGGAGGCTTATAGTATGGGCGTCTCTTCATAGCGTGAAGATTATCAGTCAACATTTGCTTTGAGTGAATGCGCCCTGCTATAATTCATTTAAATTTAAAAGCTAGACCGTAACCAAAATACTTTCTTTTAAAGTTGTGTTAACTATCCCTATCCTTTTCTAGATGTCGATCACCAATCACCTCTTATATTTAAAGTGGCAATATGATACAAATAGTGTATTAATTTTATTCTATATATACAAAAGCAAGAACATCCTTTTAAGAGAAAACGTTGTGCACTCTGACACATCCCTGTCTATCGTCTGTCGTCGTGGCGGCATGCAGATAAAAGCTTACATACGAAAACACGTGACATGACCCAAAACTCGCCACACTGCTGTGCTTATATGTAGTGCCTTTTTGCCCCAGCTTTGTGGCCCAGCCAAGTAAAATCCACTCAATTGCAGAGATCACTAACTAGTCTCGTACGTAGATATAATGGAATAAATTTGCCATATCGTTCTGACGCGTTGGTAGGGCACCAACAAGAAAGAACGAAACATCAGCGCACCAATTGAAACATATCTTATTTCTTCATGAATGAGCAGTTAATTTCATGATATTCTTTCAAAATGTCGACAATGCGCATTTTTGGCCTCCTTTAAGATTACGATTCATTTGAATCGCTTATCTCATAGTCCGACATGAGAGCGGCGGCTGCGTCTCGGCGATCCCTTTGAGCTGCACCTTGTTGTTTCTGAGCCGGCACTCTGACAGGCCCTGGTCGCTGCTAGTCTTCCAGAAGTAAATGTGCGACAGGACTTGTTTGTGGCGGTACATGCCCTTGTGTTTTTCTTTCGACGGCCAATGCACGAGGCTGAGGCGGTGCAGGCCGATACTAGTTTTCGAAGAAAATGCAAAGGGCTGAGACGCTGCAGGCCGATGTTGGTTGTCGGCGGCCACAGGTTATTGTTCGACAGGATGATGCAGAGCCCCTGCAGACTGATGATGTATGTTTGTTTCTGGTATATGTGCAGCAAGCGATGCTTATTATCTACTGCCACTTGTAGCTGCACGATATGACAAGGCTGATGCGCTCCATACCAATGGTTGACATTTGTGGTTCGCGGCTATATAGTGGCTGCTAGTTGTGCGGCGGTCCCAGTGGGTCGCGCGTCAAAATCTGGCAAGGTGGTCATGGGTTCTTGCGCGGCTTACGTGTATTGTCGCGTGTTGTCCCCTTATTGATGTACGACTGTAGGATTTTGTTGTGCGGCTGGTCGAAGTTGTTACCAGGAGGCCCCTGGTCGCTGCGTGACTCCGTCTTGTAAACGTTGTAGAGGCCTCTCAACATGGCGCCACTCATTTTCAATAATCAATTTGATAGCATTCCTTAAATGGAAATGAATAATATGCTTAATAGGAACGAACGGAACGTAGACATCTATGAAAACGTGTCATATAGTTCAGTAGTGTATAGGCATTTTATGCGTATGTGTAACCATTTATTTATTTATAAAATGGTTTGCTCTATTGTCACAACAGCGACAGCAGTTGCACCATGAAATGATAAACAGGCGAGCTTAAATCTAAATGAAGTCGGTGTTTATTAATAACTTATATCATCGTCAGCAATTTCGGCTTCTCTTTTCGATATCGACACTGCAAACTTATAGTTCATTTTACACGTCCGGGCGCGTTCTGTTTTAGACATTTGATCTCACAGGTGTTCAAGTTTAACTAAATGGTGTTCAAATGAATGTTAACGAATGATTGATTTAATATTGTTTTCAATAGGTGTTCTCAATCTTAATCTCTCTTGTTCACAAAATTGCTGACATTAAGATTGCCTTTAAAATGTAAGGTGTTTCTATTTGGTTGTAAAATATATTTAAATATGACATTTTTAAACACACAATCTTGAAAATGAGTGATGTGACCAGATGTTTTACTGAATCATATTTTTTGAAAAACCACTGTATAAACCGACTCCAATCTTGAACTCTCCAGCCGTTATGACAATGTAGGAAAGCTGCCCATTTGATGTTGTGGTTTGTGGTTACTCACAAGTTCGACAGCCATACCTTTTTGTAATGTTAGCTCTTCAGATGTGCCCTTAAACAACCATGGGAAGTGTTCTGAGCTACCAATAAAAGCTAACTGATGAATTTATTATGAACGTATTTGACGGTGTTGGTTTTCCAAACCTTCACATTTCAAATATGATGGCTGAAAATTACAATCGCGTTTCAGCTGAAATTGTCGATTTAGAAAGTCTACATTTATTTCTAAATGAAATAAGCAAATTCGATGTGAAAACAAGACTTCATAGTCAAAGTCGTCTTTGGCATCGTATACGGAAACATGGAATTACTGCCTCAAAAAAGGCAAAAATTTTAAGCGTCGAAAAGATGGAATGAAGGGTTAGTAGAACAGGTGAGGTCAAAACGACGTGTTGAAACTGTGAAGCCATGTGAAGAGGAATTGCCAATGAACCAACAGCAACCATAGCCTATTCAGAGGCAATGGGAGAAAAAGTAAATAGCTACCCTTTTGGTGTAATTGTCAACCAATGAGCACCATGCCTAGCTGCAAACCCAAACCGAAAGAAATATAATCCGACAAGATATCCCCCTTTTGGTCCTCTTGAAATAAAATGTCCACTTGTGATGAGTGTACTTGAGGCGTCCTTCCTTATATCAAGCCCTTTCTGAGTTGGCAGTGACAGGTGAGTGGTGTGGTATTTGGCATGATGTGAAAATGACTATCATGAAGAAACCATATACCTTAACCGAGATATTTGGGATAATGTAAAAGACAAAGTGGCCACATCTTTTTCGACTATTTTATTTGAATACACGTGTACGTAAAGAATACAAAATTAAGTGCGTTAATTATACGGAACAAAGTGTATGTTTTTGCTTGGTGTATCCTCTATACACACACAAATATACAGCAAAATTGTTTGGTTTTATTAATACCAAAAACACTTTTACATTACTCTTCTCTACATGAATGGACAATAGGTCCTCTAAAGTTTGACAAGAGACAGGCACAGCCCAGAACTGCATTGCTGAGCCTTCTAAAGACAATGGAACATCAAATAAATTAATCTCTTTTATAATTATGTTGACTCTTTCAATATGGATACCCAACTTTGCAACCCAACGTCTCCTAGATTTCAGATTTGGTAATTTTTTGTTTGCAACTTTAAATGGTGAAGTATTCAGTGTAACTTTTTGTCAGCCATAACATCATCGCCTAGCTCTATAGGTCCCAGAGTCCCGGTAGCTTTGTAATTTCTACATCTGACAAACATCCCTTATACAAAAGGGAAATAAATGTCGTAATCCCGTTTGGTGCAATACCTATGAAACATTTAAATGTACAGCAACTTTAATAGTTTTAATAAACCAATGAATTCAGTAAAAGGGAAGATGGTCGTTTTGTTTTTATTTCTGTGCAGTCAATGATTACTCTTGTTTGATGATACAGATCTTTGAAATAATCTGGCATATTTTATTGTATGTCTTTTGGCAGCCAGATTGGAATTCTACCTGATTCGGCAGATGATTCTCAATAGAACTTCATTCAACCACAAATCCTAACATTTTCTGTGAATCTCGAAATGTCCTTCACAGCACGATACAATATTTCCTTTTCTCTCATATCAACCCGACCGACTTCTGCAGCATCCTGCCCTTTTTAAACCAATGTCCTTTACTACTATTGTTTGCTGATTCTTGTTCAGTTATAAATAATAGTTTTCCTATCAACATGGTAGTGAATCAGGTTTTGAGCACTTATCTTAACATGAGTCAAAAAGTCTAAATACTCAATTATAGTCATTCCTATAACCATGGTAGTGAAACAGATGTTCGTCACTTCTCTTTACATGAGACCAAAACTCCAAAGTCCAAGAAACATATTATGGTCATTACTGTTAACATCGGACCAAAAGGGAAAAGTCCCAGTTATGAATAATAGCCATTCTAATTACCATGGTAGGAAATTAAATCATGATTACTTTTCTTTACATGAGACCTTACGTCCAAGGGAGAAGAATAGTCATTCCTATTACCATGACATGGAAACTATGATCACTTGTATTAACATGAGACAAAATGTCTAAGTTTCCAAATTATGAAGAACAGTCTTTACGTAACAATGGTTGTAAAATTGATGATAGCTCTTCCCAACCCTTTCCAATGACTAAACCAGAGTGTTTCCCCTTACTTAACAGCCTAACAAGTTAAAGTTCATAATATTGATACGAACATGTACCCTATGACATTGAGTATATTGATCGCTAATAACAAATAGATAAGAAAAAATGTTAAATGACAGGCCCTAAAATTAAGGTGATGAAACGATAGATGTTGTACGTTCAATAGCTTGAAGCAAAATCTGAAATTTTAAACCGATCTTTAAAGCTCAAATTAAACATGACAAACAATTTTCTAAAAAAAATTAGAAAGCAAGTTAGTGACTTACGAAAATATAAACATAAACATTGTTTAAAATAAAAATATGAGATAATAATTATAAAACTTATAAAGCGAAAGACACACTGTAACAAATATTTGTTGGAATAAAAAATTAAAGATTGCTGACAAAACGGCGTTTTAAGACTCACCTTAATTATGCACAATAACACCGATTTCAATGATGTCGGTCAACCAGACATTTTCTTTGTACAAGCTGCGATGTATTCAAGGGACTTAATTAGTATATTTTGTAAAGGTGTTTGAACTTCAAACAAATAACTGGGCTGTCGCAGATTGTAAGTATCCTCCATGATCAAGAGTGTAAGATAGGTTCATCTTAACCCGACTGTGGGTTTTTTGCGGAAACGAGGTTTACTGAGTAAATTTGCTCCAGCGTTAAGACAGAACTTGCTAATTCTACGGCTTTATTGTTGCACTGGTAGTTTTAACGACAACATTATTTTAAGTTGAGGGAACTCCTACCTATGCTTTTTGTACGAGCACTTAACCCCAATAGCTACATCATTGAGGTTTAGAGTAGCTCCGAAAATGATGGAAGGCGTGTACTACTAGAATCTATGCAATAGAGGGCCGGAGTCGCTCCGGGCATTGGCATCGACAGAAAGAGCCAGGGATTGCTGTTGGAACGCAGCTTGAGCACTCAATATGTTGCAGTCGATCAGGGTTGGGACAGGTGCATCAGCGTGATCCAACTACCAGACGTTCTTTGACTCGTACGTATATAGCTTTTCGTATTCCACCTCGATGAATTAGCGGAATTTAAGTTACAGGCACCTTAAGGCATACACGCCTAAAACCAAGAGCTAAGGGCCCCAGTAGCTTCACGGCATAGGCTTAGCCACAAACTATTGACACACACTGCTCTATATATACTCATGTACGAAACGAATCAAAGCTCTCTTTTTTCGAATACCTTGAAGGTTGACTGCCTGCGCATCGTGGCGTATGACGTCAATCAAGAATTTGACGTAAACGCTTGATATTTGTTTTTTCTTTTATTTACCATAGACAAGCTCATTATCTATACCTTAACGAAGAACCTGTTTGTAGGCCCCAAATATTAATCGAGACATACCGTTCAGAATGTTCTTCAGAAACATACCACACATACATCTTGCATTATTAGCTTTGAATTTGATAAGCAAACCTGTCATGTGTTTCAAATTATATTATGATGACTGACTGATTAACAGCAGTTCTGTCAATGTTAGATGTGGGAACCAGATGGAACAAATGTAAGGTTTTGCAAGTTTTAAACCTCCAGTAACCTAAGTTACTCAGTAAACTCGACTTTCAATGACTGTTCCAAGGCGCTGTGTTGACCAATCTTTTATATAAAGCTATTGTGACGAGTGTTTAGTCTGGTTTTGATGATTGTGCGTTTGTGTCTCTTATTCAGTGTCGTTTGGGCCCTCATCTTTTGCAACAGGGTTTATATTTGAATGTCTGACTACTGGACTTGTTCATTCTATTATCATTGTTTTGTTTCAGCGCATGTGAACGATATAGGATGATATGGTCATTCTGCTATGCGCTTGGATCGTCCATTTGCATAACTCAAATAAAAATGTAAAAAACAAACACAACTCCTAAATAGTGATACATCTTTTATTTTTCTCAAATATTAATATACAAGTACATAATTGCTTTTGACACATCAGACTAGTTTACTTCAATTTAAAGAGATTTACAATAATCTTACTTGGTATCTATTTAATACAATGAATAGGTTGGTATGTGTCTAATACGTAAATAACATCAACTTATACCACTTGGTGTTCATTTAATGCCAAGCATGCATGGTTATCATGTATCAGCGTTTCCTTTTTGTAGGCTAAAGAAAGAAAGAAATAGCACAACTGTGAAAAAGCCTGAGATATTCAGCAATCAGAACCACAATGACCATCATAATGCAGAATTCTCAATGAAGGAAGATAAGCCATTACCTAAGAACCAGTGTTTAGTTGCGAAGAAAAGCATGAGCACATTCTTTATATAAATAAGATAATTTCTAAACTATATCTTTATCTTATGATTTTTGTCTTTGAAAAAATAGTTTGTTTACTGTTTTAACTGCACTATGCATTGCCATCTTTACTTTAAAACACATTTGTTTAACGAAATAGCTAATACCCTATTAGAGTTTAAATGTTTTACCAAAACGATAACACAAAGTAGTCTAAACACTGGTTCTAGAGAAAAAATAAACCTGTGCATTAAAAAACCGTCACCCTTCGACTCACAATCTCATTGTACTCAATGACATGTAATTTTATCTGAACTGCATTAATAAGAATACCAGGAACTCGTTGTCAGACATCAACACAATTAAAAGCGTATTAAATGCGACGAAATTATCTATTTCAAAGATAAAACATAATTAAAAATTTAATTTACAAATATGTTGTTATTATTATCTTAAAATGTGCCACAAAATGCTTGTTTCGCCAAAAGACGTTAAAAAGATTATCGGAAATATACTTGTATATAAAATTATGTTCATAGATGCTGTAAGGTTTAAACGCGTTAATAAATAGCTTTATTGAAACGCAGCTTCAGACAATCGTTAGCAATAGTATCAATCATGTAAATAAATTCTTGTGAAATGTGTTATAGGTCTTCGTTTTTTGTTTGACTAGTTCTTTATTATAAGCAAACTTTAAAGTTTCTTGATATTTAGAGGCATATACAATCTTTACATACAATTAATATAGTTTTCGATTGTTTTAAACGTATGCAACTTGTTGATTACAACTATTTTTAAAAAGATTTAGTATTAACGCATTACTTGTAAACTGTTTGCTACCGAGAGGGGTTACAGTAACTGGGCACTTTTTTATATTTAAACTAGTACAGTATTGGAATCCTTACGTATTCAAATTAGTAGAAATAATGTGTCATTTTGGTATTATAAGTCTAAGACACCTTTGGTAAAATCCACGTTTATACAATTCAGGAATCTAGAAGGGTGCACCTACTGAAAGTATCAAAGTCTTTTACAGGGAAAGAATGGTATATGCAAGCAGAGACAACAGAAGGCTTCCGAGAGCGGCAGCCATTTTTTCCTTCCCGCTGCAGTCACCGACTTTCACCGTTAGTGTAAGGTCGTTGCTTTCACCGTTAGCGTCCGTGCCCTTAATGTTGACCGTGTACTCGTCTTTTGTGGCCTTGTCGATGGTTGTCCCGGAAGCCGTTGTCACAGCTCCATCAGTTGAACCAAATCGAAGTCGGTATCTACAATGGTTACGCGTTTTAAGACATTAATAGAGAGAGGGATTCGATCATTGTCAATGGTGTTCTTAATCACACACTATTTTTATTACAAATAGATAAAATCTAAAATATGTATTTCAACTACAGCATACATACAACATTGTTATCGACTTCTGATCTTTGTAAAGAGAACGGGTTCTTTTATGTGTTGTATTACAAACTCAATACATTTTGTCAGTTCAAATTCGAGAAGGGCAATAAAGTTTAAACATTTCATTCAAGTTCCCTTTAATGACTGATGAGTTAGGTATAGTTTTTAACTGTTGTTAAAGCAACGCAATACGAAATTAGATCTTGTCACGTTAAGGTATGTTAAGAAAAGTAAATTATTCATATAGCAATGTCGTTTCTGTACATTCTATGGTGATACCTGCTGGTGTTTGTTTTCTTGGTAAATGGATGTAATTTGTATACAAGGTTTTATGAAAGGGTGATGCACCGGTTTATTTTTTGAAGCGCCCTTCTGCGTTCATTGAGACAAGCATGGGAAAACTTCAGCCTTTGTAAATGCTGAACAATGTCATTCATATCTTTTGTTGTTTTATGAAAACTTAGATTATGATTATATCATTCACACATGTATTACATATTCGGTAGTTGAAATATAATATAGCATTTACTGACAAATTCTTACAATTTAAGCTTTCTATGGGGGACACAATATGCCTTTTTTATGTAAAACCCTGTCTCTTATTTGCATCACCCTGTCAATTATAAAACCGGGCTAAACACCGTAGTACATCTAATAATACATGTTACGACCAAATCCTCAGTCAAGTGTCTTTGTTTATCTTATAGATATGTGTCCTGTTCGCGCATTGGTTAGCGCACTCGCTTCTCATCAAGACGTCTCGGGTACGATTTCTGGCCTGGGTGCATATGAGTTTGGTTCTGGATCATCAAGCCTGACAAATGGGTTTCTTCCGGGTAATCTGGTTTTCTCTACAGCACTAGACTATACTCATGCGTGAAATCGTGCCAAACGAGAGTAATCATTATAATGTTGTAATAACTTGTTAAACAATCGTTACAAAATCAATGAGTTAAGGTACGTACCAGTAGTCGTGTAAATGGCGACACCGGTAGCAGAAATGTCACCAACCGATTTACCTATTAAAGAAAAAGGTTCGTTTTGTTAAATGAGTAATAGTCAAACTTGAAATAGTGTTTCTAAAGAGTTGTTGGCTTTTTCATGGCCATTGTGTTAACGCTTATAAATATCTGGTTGTTAATTTTGACATTCAAATACGTATACAAACTGCTTATTCTCTCATAACAAATGTAACAAAGAGTTCTGGAAACCCTTCAATTAGAATTTATCTGGATTCGTCTTCTTTAATTTATAAATTGTTTTTGATCAAATAATTAGCAAAAGTAAATATACATGAAATTTGGCTATTCATTTATAAAGTAAGGAGTGACCAGCAGGTAATTTCTGTTCACAGATATTCGTAGAGCATAATATCATTGTCAATGATAAATATAAAACAGTTGCATGTTACAAACTGTCATATTTTGAAACATGGAATAGTTCAATGCCTGTTTTATACTTTCATTTTTAGTTTTTAATCACCACGTTATTTCGAACGGCTGTTTCCTGTATCATTTTGTAAAATGCGTTGTTTGTGTTCGCTCATTCATTTATATTCATATCGAAACAGTAGCCAAAAGTATCGTGCAATTAGTAGAGTGCAGACTAACGATGTTCACTTACACGCACGCAACCTGAATGATGCTCTTAGCAATGCTATGAACGAATATGATTTCAACAATCGAGTAGAGATCACAGAATGTATTATGTGTATATGATTTGAACAGATAAAAGCTCATAGCAATGTAATGTATACAACGATGTTTTTCTTAGGACTATTTAAACCATTTTGACATTTTCGCAACATATTTCCTCCATTATGCGTATATTGATACATCATTGTCTGTTACCTGCACATAAATACTTGCAGAGTTAGAGCTCTGTCTTATGGTTACCGCTCTGGTATAATAATGAGTGCATACAAAAAGAATAAATCTCTCTCCAAAAAGTACAATATGCCCCTTAAAAGATAGTGTCCTAAAACAGTATAAACAACGGCATATTGAATTAATTTTGATACCAATAATAAGAAATATTGTTAAAATTTCAATCGGAAATTTCTACCGACCTGGACCTAAACCATCCTCAACGCAGAGCTCTTTTGTGGTTGTTGTAAAAGGGCCGACATCTCCCATTTGCACTGAAACAGTAGCAGTTCCGGTAAAAATGCCATCTGTGGCTCTGAAAATAACGAACGTTTGTAAGAACGCTGATATCAATTGAAATATCAAGACTCCAAGTAGTATAAGTAAAAACTGTAAAAACATGCGAATATATTCAATGACCCCACAGTTGACAGATAGTCGTTAAACTAGTTACGCGGGCAAAGTTGGCCCGTTAAGGTCGGGGACGATGTCTCCATAGTCTAGTATGAATTTGTTTTAAAAACTTGTTTAATGAGATAGTCCATTTGTTTATTTTTTCTAGACTTAAACGAGTTCAAGAACCAATACATCATTGACTTCGTAGTCCACTTTGGCTAAAAGTGTAACAGTGCCTACAGTAGCATCGGCTAATACCACCACACTTGGAATTCCGGTGACCGTGCATCCTGAGATTGCGATGCCATCACTTACCGCTGTAAGTGAAACAACTGTTGTTCCTGCTGCTGAATCCTCGGGCAACGGTGCGGTGTTATTGTTCCATCTGCCCCAGTTATTGTGCCGTCACCGGACCAACCAGTTATAGCCGATTATTCTTAAAGTGCAATATAACAGCTCTGTACCTGTCTGCATCTGCACTCAAACATTTTAGCACAAGAAAAAGTATATGCATTGTTTAAAATAGTATATTGTTTTAGTTATGTAATTGGCAACAATCATCTATGTCATCAAAAAAGAGGACGATAAAGATCCTACTACAACGTGAACTATATTCCACACATTACATTTCCAACCTAAACAGGACCATCGCAAGCGGTTTTGTTAGATAAAAGGGTATAAATCAAACATTATTTTTGCTATAATTAAGGCCTTGCTTGGGTCTGAAGACATATGTATCAAGCCTCATTTCAATATATTAAGCAATGTTTGAGTCGAAGTTGAAGCCTAGTATTGAGTTTATGCGCGCCGACATCGATCATGACCACTTATGAGAACACCACGATGCTACAACAACAAATCGTTGTTGTTGATGCATTTTCTTTTAATGACATTGAAAATTGAGCGACTGGAATAATACAGTTATAAGTGAGTTTCTGTTGATCAAAATAACCGAGACATATTTAATTAAGACTCCGCTTTCACTCTGCTACTATCCTATGTTTCATATTTTTTGGAATGAACGCTGTCGTTTCCCTGATCACTAAGAACTGCTAAATATTCACCTATAAAGGTGATACTTTCTTCTTCAAGAGTGGTCTTAACAACATCAGGATTTTATCACACACAGAAAGAGTATTGTCACCTGCATAATTATACAAAGCTGCATTATTGATGAAGTAGAAGATGTCGTTTTAGAAGATGTTGAAAACTAAAGACCCTGATATTGATCCTTGTGGTATGCCTTTCAGGGTGGTAATTTGACCAAGTTTGAAACGTTGTTTTCTGTTTGTAAGATAGCTGTGCATAAGTTTACATACGGAGGCTGTTATGCATTTAACTTGTCTAAGATAAGATCATGGGGCAGGCAGTCAAATGCTTTTGAGAGGTCTATTAAAACTGCGCCTTCATATTTGTTCTCATCACGGGCCTTATTCCAGTCTTCCACCAGCCTTTACAGGGTAGTTTGACATACAAAATTGTTTGAATGCTGCCAGGAAAGGATGAAAAATGACTAATAACTTATGACACTTTCATATAATTTGGACATTGATGGTAAAATTCTGACTGGTCTATAGTTGTTTTCAATAAAGGGGTCATCTTTCTTTTGAAAATATGGGTACCTTGTGTTAGGTTAAGACTATTTGGAAATGATCCTTGGCTAATAAGTTCATTGGCCATGTTTCGGATGGGAACCTGTAAAGTATCTTTGCCAGCAATGATAAATTTGGGAGGAGTCAGATCTATACCAGTAACTTTTTGGGGATTTAACCTGTCAATGTATTTTTCAATATCTTTATCGGTGACCGAGATGAAGTGAAGTCAGGGGATATTTTGCAGTTCTCCGTTATTTTGTCAAGACTAGGGTGTTTATATTTAAGCTGAGTTCCAGATATTCCAATATTTTCTGCTGTATTAGTGTAAAATGAATTCATTTTATTGGCCACCAGGTTTTGATCAGAAACCAAATTCCCGATGTTGTCTTTGAGTAGAATTGGGTAATCTTATTTATTTGTAGGTTTCTGTGAGAGAAACGGTTTAATTGTCGGCCAGAAGTCCTTAGATTTGGGTCCTCCACTACTACGTTCTTGGAAATAAACAGGTATAGATTCTCTTTTTACCTGGGTTTTGAGATTTCTGAAATAAGTGTGGTTTAACCAGTTGGCAATTTTCTGATTCCTGTTATAGGTGTTTCTTGCTCGATTCTCTTTTTACCTGGGTTTTGAGATTTCTGAAATAAGTGTAGTTTAACCAGTTGGCAATTTTCTGATTTCTTTTATAGGTGTTTCTTGCTCGACGAGCCTTGTAAATTAGTTTACGATACGTAGAGTTCATGTAAGGTGGTGGATTCCTTTTTGGGGTTTTCTGTTTTACTGGGGCATGCTTGTTTCAATAGGTGTTCGTGAGCCCAATAAATATCGTTCATGTCCTCAAAGGTATGGGCTAGATGGAACGGTACATGAGAAAGATGTGCATTAAATTATTTTTTGTCAAAGTTCTTGTATGGCCTTAAAGTGACATTCTTTTTCACAAATGGCTTAGATTGTTCCCTTAAATTATTAGCTATGAGGTTGTGACAGTCGCTTAGGCCGCAATTAAAGTTAACAGTTTTACACATAGAAGACTTTGCATTGGTGCGGATGACATCAATAAGTGTGGGTCGGCAATTTTTCATAAAACATAGGTTAAGAGATAGTTTTTTCCAGGCTAACGTTATCACAAATGTTATGAAGATGTTTACATTTTTCTTTGTTCAGTAAGTCATAATTCAAGTCTCGTATGCAGATAATAATTATGTTCAAACGCTATCAACATTTTGTCCTAACACTTGGAAGTATAATTTTCAAAGTCTGGATCTGACATCGACGGTTTTTGATACAAGCACAGAATACCCCATTTCCGCCTCTGGAGTGACAGCTCGTAGCACTCAAGTTAATCATTCTCCAGATCCCTGCGGCGTTTGAAGGGGAGATCAGCACGGGTGAATGCCATCAGTCCTCCACCATGGCAGTTGCGATCTCGTCTTTCTAACTTATATCCGTCTGCATTGAAGAAGTTGTTGTTGAGGCTCTCATCCAGTTTGGTTTCAGCAATTACGACCAGATCTAAAAGTTTATCATCAAGGATTGTACGAATTTTCATGGAATCTGTACCGTATGCTTTTAATATTTAGGTAGATTAAATACCTACCTGGCGTTTATTGTTTTTATTTCTGAGAGTTTTAAGGTTGTCGAATAAATCTGAAAAGTCGCTATTTGTGCAGCAAGATAGACAGAATCATTAGGCATAGGGGTTGTGGTGTCCGCTGTTGTGTCTTCGCCAGGTTGTAGCCAGTCTGCTTCAGGATCTGGAATAGGTTGAAAAGAGTCATTTATATCTAAATACTGGTTGCAACTGTCAGTTGCAGATAATCCTGGTCCACCTCGTCGCTGGGGTTAATATGTTCTCTGGTGTAAGGATAAAAAATGAGTCTGAAAAACAAAAGCAATTGTTATATTCAGGGCATATGGCACACGGAGGACATGTAAATGAGTTATCAGAGAGATTATTATTTGATACTGATTTAAGATCTTGATTGTTTCTTTCCTTTAGTTGGGAACATTTTTTATGAATCCTATGACGACAGGTGCAGTTAAGTTAAATATGATGATATTTGCGTACATTTTTTAGGCAAACACTGAAAATATTATTCGAATTGTTACCAGAAGGTCCAATGTTAAGCGAAACGTCGCCGCACAATAGAAGTGATAAAGAAAGTTTATACAAATCTGAAAGGTCATTTTTTACGGTTTGTCGATTTTCCATCCGAAATCATTCCGTCCGAATACGTACTTCACCACATAGGTCGAATTTCCATTTGGCTGACACACGCCCGCTTGTCCTGGTACAGTTCTTTTTATTTACGATAACTGTTGTTTTTGTGATGTTTTTCTTATTCAAATTAGTTAAACTGGAGGTAAAGTGAAGATAAAAAGACAAAAATGAAATGCTGATTACAAATCGCAGTATACCGCGGAGCAGGCAGGATTCGCAAAAATCTTTAAGCATTCACCAATCATTTAATATGTTTGCGTTTTCTGTTATTAAATACAGGGTTACATCCTTGTTATCAGTTATATTTTTTTTAAATTTAATACAGGGTTACATCCTTGTTATCAGTTATATTTATTTTTCCATATATGCATTATTTAGTAAGTAGTTAAAGGTTTATCACTCAAAATTGATGTTTGTTATACATGTGTATGTATTGATTTTGAATTAGGGTGTCAATTTAAATGTCCCAGTAAGGAAGAATCGTCATTCATATAACTATGGTATTTAATCAGATTATGAACCGTTGTGATGGTAGTAGAAGGTGAGGATAATCCTTTCCAATCCTTTCCATTGACTAAAAAGGAGTATTTCCCCTTAATTAACCGCCGAACAAGTTGAAGGTCATAATATTTATACACACATGTTCCCTATGCATTGAGTTTATTGATCGCTCAATAACAAAAGCATTAGACAACCCTAAAAATGAAGGTAGTTAAACGTGTTGTACGTTCAAAGCTTGAAGCAAAATCTGAATTTTGAAAACGATTTTATCTAAAACATAAATTAATGATGAAATCACTTTTGCAATGGGATACTGGAAAGCAAGGTATAAACATGAACATTGTTGAATATTTAGAATAAAAAAGAAAGGAAAAATAAACAAAAAATGTTTAGGCATAAAAAGGCATAGACATACCGTAATAAATACGTGTGGAAATGTAAAATAAAAAACAGTAAATGTTTATCAACTTTTATTACCACTCAAACGACAGGATTGCTTTAATTGTGTAACATATGGAATGCGATTTACTTGGAAACTCCTTGACTTGAATCGACACGTGTGTAGAGTTTGAAAAGGGCAGCTACCCTTAAACATTCAGGTGATTCAATGTGGCATTAAATAATGTACCTGTATGTTTTACGTTTTTATGGAAAAGGGATTCGAAAAATTCATGTTTTGTGCCCCAAAACCCGAGGAAGTTTTTATCAAAATGTATCGGTCAGATAAAGATGTTAATCTACTAAAATAAAAGATTGCAGACGTATCCACCTTTAAAAGTTTCCAGTTAAGTGTGCAGAAAAAGCCCGTTTCATGGTTGTTGGTCAATCAAAACATTCTTTTGTACAAGTTTTGATGAATTAAGTGACAATCATGATTGGTACTGTAAAGCCGACTGACCGTGGAACAAATACCTCGGCGGTCGCAGCTATTTACACCCTGAGCACATTTTAAGAAGCATTGCAAATCGGATATTTTTTGTGATAACCGAAATGGATAATAATTACTCTTTTGTTTGCTGATGCCAATTCATAATCAGCATTATTATACCTGCCGCCGTTAATTTGTCGCTATGAACTTAAAATATAGTCATGACTAGCATTTCTGTAATAATGATACTTTGAAATTATATTTCTGTATTTTTTACGCATGTCATTTCAATATTTGTTAGTGGTCACTTCTTTTAACTCAAGACCAATGATCGAAAGTCCCAGTAATGAGGAATATTCATTCCAATGGCTACGGTAATGAAACAGATTTTGATCACTTCTTTTAACATGACTCAAATTACAAAAATACCCAATTATGATTTATCTTTCATATCATCATGGTACTTAAATTGATGATAACCCTTTCCACACTCTGCAGTGGACTTTACTTGAGTATTTCCCCGTACTTAACTGCATTACAAGTTGAAATACCAACACGTGCCAAATGCCATTGAGTATATTGATCGATCATAGCAATTAGATTAAATAAAATACTTAAATGGTTAGTCCGAAAATCAAGGTAGTGAACGAAAGCTGATGGACTTTTAAAAGCTTGAAGCAGAATTTGAAATTTAAAACGATCTTAATTAAAACTGAAATTTATTATATGACTCCTATCAAATGATCAAAAATGAATAAAGCTTGTTAGTGACTTTCAAATATAAACATTGTTAGTATTTGAGTCTGTGTGGCCATACAAAATACAAATACAAAATTTGTAATAATTTAATGTTAATCCTCAATAAAACGACAGTATTGCCTTTATCGTTAAGTGTGTATAAAAGAATATGGTTCGCGAGCTTAGTGCAAGACGGTTGTAATTCAATGTAGAAATGGAATGCGTTACAACGGTTTTGCGTATGCGCATGATTCATCACCTTTGAAGCATTTGAAGGGGAAAGGCATTCATAACATTGCAGGTACTTCTACAAGTGCACTGGTATACTTGTATATGTGTATTTATGTTTTCTTGGATAAAGGATGGTTTTACCCGAATAGGGGTCGGTTGTTTATTCGTTTCGTGCTCTATTCCCGACGAACTGATAGGATTGGTAAACCTACATACACAGTAGGATATAAACGACTGAACGAAGTGAAGCTTCTCTTAATTGTGTTAAATAAGGCCGCTAACAATGGTGAGGGTCAACCACAACATCCGTTTGTACAAGTTAGTATGTATATTGGTGACACGGTGGTTATTGTAAAGGCGATTGAGCTTGAAACGAATTCGTCGCCTGTGCCTGTGAAACACACCTTATGAATATTGGTCAAGTATAAGGTACTTGCAAATGCAACATATCATTCTGGTTATGTCAGAACAAAAAAATAGGGTTTTAGCTATAGAGTTTTTCAAAGTAGCAGCACCAAGTCCAAGTCGGAAGCATCCATTCGCTCTCATATCATTGAATTCAATGCTAGCTTGGGCGTCCGTCTGCTTTCATATAATTAATT
This sequence comes from Mya arenaria, assembly GCF_026914265.1. NCBI lineage: Eukaryota > Metazoa > Mollusca > Bivalvia > Myida > Myidae > Mya > Mya arenaria. The sequence continues at coordinate 57,751,182 of NC_069128.1, forward strand.
GCTTAAGAGAGTCAAATATTTATTTTTTCCTTCATTACACCTTATTCATTTTAATTATATAAATTAGGGATGGCAACGAGTACCCGAGTCACAACTGTTTGAAATATACAAAATACACGATATTCAAGATGAAAAATGGCCAATTGATACACACATGAACTTTCTCGAAAACCAATTCAAGTTTTCCGAGTACTCGAGTACCCGAGTACTCGATTGGAAGATTTTCCGAGTACTCGAGTACCAATTTCATTACTCGTGGCCATCGCTTATATAAATATTAACGTTACATATTTAGCCGTCCAAACCTAAAACTATAATTAAACACAATTCCTAACGTGTACTTTTCAGTTCAGAATTTCACACAGCCCTAATTTCTCCTTTAGCCCCAGTCCTACTTCTGTAGAACATGCCCTGTTTCAAACCTGGTTGAATCCCTAAATGAAAATACATGAAAGCGCCCTTGTCTAATTTAAATTACCATTGCAATTTATTTATGTTTCAGCCGACCAATTAAGTTAATAATCAAACTTTTATGTTGGCTGATGCCAGTTCATATTTAGCATTATTATACATTCCGTTATAACCTGCCACGTATACTCATAACTACGTACTCGGTAAGCATACATGCTTTTAAAGTTGTTTCGAATTCTTGTTGTTAATCCGTATTATTATATGCAGGTTTTTGCGACAGTTCTAGCTGTTCTCAGAATAAAAAAAAGCCTGGTAACCATCTAGATACGCAATCTCTTTGCTATAATTTCCCTTGAAGAGCAGATATAATATCTGCCACGTCGTACCAGACAACTGTGCTGTATTCTGAGGTACCCATGGTGATTTATCCATAATAGTTTGGATATGGAATTGAACATTATTCTCATTGAGTGTGCTTATTTTATACAATTGAATATTCATGTAATACCTGATCAGGTTATTCTTAAAACCGTGATTGTGATTTCAACTTTTAACTCGCACTTCAAGTATAATGACCCCTACACATAAATCCATGTACAACAATAAATTATTCTGCATGGGACATTTTATGAAAATATTGACCTGGTTTACGTGGGAGGGTTGTATATCGTTTAATCAATTGTTTGGCATTTTGTCGGTGTGTTATTTTGTATTTAAATATTTTTCAAAATAGCAATTAGTTTTGTCTATTGCTCAAGGACAGCACAGGCTATTCGTAATCCAATATCAGACAAATACAATGTCATTTGGGCGACCAACAAAACAATGGCTCCGTCGTCGAAATGTAGGACAAAGTAGCCCACAAACAGAACACCCTATCCCATTTTGTATCAAATTGCCACCCCGAATGACCAGGTAAAAAATCACTAAACGAAGGACCGTACGACTTTAAAAGTCATAATAGGAACAAATTTGCTTGCGCTCAAGCAAAAGAACACGCATGTCCACAAAACATTGAATACAATTGTGATGCTGTTCCATGTTTCTTGTTTGTGATTTTTTGTTTTTGTGTTCTATGTCTTTGGCGTTTACCCTGTGCCATTAACGGGGTTTATGTTTAAACTTTTGGCTACTGAGCTTGTTTCTGTAGTTTTTCACAGTATTTCTGTAGTTTTTAAGTATTGATCGTGTTACATAATGAGGGGACTTTTGGTAATTCACAGATGGGGTTAGCAAACTAACCAAACTAGCCCTTTGTTTTCGATAACTCATTCCTCAGTTAAGTGTGTATATTTCAAATCATACAGTGAATGCACTACTATCTACAGTTGTCCCATATTCTTGTTATTTCATAAGTGCCCATTATTTCACTGTTTTCCTGTCAGAATATACCAGTTGTACTTCGTAAGAACGGAATGGTTGGATTTAAAAAAACAACTTCAATGGCGTTATATATCATTTATTTGTATCACACAATCGGTAGCTTGTCAGAGAAGAAATTGTCTCGAGAGTGACCAAAACGTAAAAGTACTGCTCTAAGAAATCCAAGTGTCGTTACTGTGCCAGTAATTCATGTTGGATTTACCTAGGCTATATAATTGAAAATCATAACATTGTCCAAAAGAAGTAATTTGAATGTTTTTAAATCGAAACAATTTCCGTAATTCTGACTGGCATCCGAAATTAGTATACACACTACACACTTTAATAGAAGAAATATGGGTAATATAACTCATAATCGGTTGTACAAAGCCGAATAGTTGAATTCAAATTGTTTGTCTTATTTGTATCACATATGTTGGATGGTGGCTATCCAAGCAACTAAATTTTAATAAAAAGTTATGTTTACAAATCTGAATCGTATGATATTATAATAGATTAAACAGTTGACATTTTTTTAACAAAATACAATTACCGTATGCGTAAGAAACAAAAATGTCATTGGACAAAGATCACAAATACATATCAAGGTATAATAATAAAAGTATATATTGAGGGTATACAGCACATCACTTCAGATAAAACAGAGATTACAACTCGTTTGCGAAACACTGCGTGTAGTTGCACTAAATGTTGCAGTTGGTGTCTAAGTTGTTTGTACGTGTTGGCTCAAAGACGTCGGTGCGCGTTCCTTGTGATTGGATTCATTTTTTTACCAGTGTTACCGTGTGTATACTGAGTTTGCGTTAACTTTCTCAAACCAATGGGAGTAGGATTCATATCAGCTACACGTTTATAACTCATCAATTGTGCCCATGACTTGAAGGTATAGCATTTGTACGTATACGAAGAGTTTCGCAACCTCGCTTAAGTTACATTGGCTCGTAAGTTCAGAGAACTATTTTATGAAAATATGTCTTGGCATAACCTATGGTATTTGCTGAAGGTTTTTATAATAAGATGCAAAATTAAAATATTTATCACTAAAGATTTATTTTTTTAAATAATATAGGGTATTCATTTAAAGCAGACATTTTAACAAAATAACAGCTGGAAATTAAAAAAACTAAGCATCGATTTGTTTTTAGAATGTTCATGGATTATTGGCCATATGTTATGTTATGTTTGATTTATTTCATAATATGTTAATGATTGTTAGTTGTTCACATTAATCTGAAATATCAGCTTTGTTGAAAGATATTCTCTTCGGTAACTTTAGAACCCACTTATTTATATCAGATAAGAAACAATCGCAGACATAAGCACAGACGCAGACATGGCACCGAAGGCTTTCGCGCCGCTGCATGTTGACTCGACGCTCAACGTCACCGTTGCTGATCCGGTAAGAGGCTCGGCATCAGCGGCATGAAGCACCAACGTGTAGGTTGCCATTGTGCTTTTGTCAAGCGTCTTGCTGGTCGCCACTTTCAATTTACCATCTGTCCCGTACACGAACTCAGAATTGGTGTCTCCAGCTGAAAATGAACACATTGTACAGTTTTTATATCCTTACATTGACCGCGAAATTTTAATGGGGATTTCTGCATATTTTTGCAACATCATCGAGCTTCCAGTTGATTAGAAATGCGGCCTCATTTCACCAAGTTATATACAGCTACCATCCGTTGCAATATGGTTTGCTTGCAGATATATGATTGGTTTAGTATTGTAATTGAAAAACTCAGCTTGTTTGTTATTTAATCCGGTATGAATTACAATGTTAATTAATGAGCTTGATAAATCTGAGTTAACACTATTGGTAGAAAAAATGATAAAAGTAAAATATTCAAATAAACAAAAACGAGTTTCACATTTTTTGAAAGTTTAACTCACAGTTGATGGAGTATGCGATGGTATTGCTTGCGTCTGTGGCTGTGTATGTGCCCACCAACGTGTCTGAAATGATGCACGATTGTTGTTAACTATAGACATGAATTCAAAGAATACAAGGATCCAAGTTCATAGAAGGTTTTTAAAAGTCTAAAATTATATTGCAATGTTAAACCTAAAGTTTCTATATTTCAATAAGACTGCACACTATTAAACTTCATCAGGAGTTCAAAAAAGTGCTCTATTGTTAATAAGAATTGCCACATGTGATAGAAAATGGTAAGTTTTGCTAAACGGCGTCAGTAATAGAGAAAGGAAATATACCAGCTTCTAGCTACCTCCTTAATCCTTACACTCATATTTATATATATATATGTATATACATATATAAAACCCAATATTATATATAATATGTTTTGTGTGTTTTCATGTATCTTAATGAAACTAAGATAATTAAACTAACGCTTTGAAAATTGAATTATGGAAGGCTTAAATTTACAAAATTATGTTCAAATGCGTATCTGCCAGTAACTGTTAGTTCATAAAAGTCAATGAAAACGGAAAAATGGGAATACTCAAGTTCCGACAAATGTCCGAAATAATGGTCCAAATGTTGTTTAAGTTTGACGTCAGTGTCACATGGTGTGTACAGTTCGGCTTATTCTAAGAAACAACCCCAGACAGCAGACGCATAATGAAAGCTAATTTATCTCGGAGTATAATTTACCAGCGCCAGAGCTGTCCTCAACACATGCAGTGATTTGTGCTTCTGCGTAGGCTGGTGCTGTGTTGTTTAAAATAGGGAGGGTTATGGTGGCTGTTCCAACATCGCTGTCTCCACTATCAGTAGCCCTGAAAGTATAAAATTTGGCATCAATTTAAATTATAAGAATTAGAAAACGATTAATCATATAACTTTTTTCGAATTTCCAGGTTAATAGAAACTACGTAAGATATAAAATAAAGTGACTTTTAAAATATCGTGAATATAGGAGGAAAACATATTTTTTTTATATCCTAAAAAATGTTGGAGTTACCGCCTGTGAATGGTCAGCGATAGAGTCATTCCTTGAGAGTATTACCCCATTGATGAGTACTCAACCTAATCCTTGTCCAATTACAGTAAAATTAAACATTTAAACAAAAGACACTTTAAGTAAAAATGAAATAATAAAATACATACGTACTCAACTTCAAAGGTTAAAGTCGTATTCGTTTCAAAATCCAGCGTTTGGCCGGTTTTTAAGGACACTACGCCAGTGGTTTGATGTATCGTTCCTTTACCACTCGCATCAACAATGAGAGCATATAATGCAGTACCGCTAACAGTTGCTGTGGCTTTAAATAGGGATGTCCCAGCAGGACTGTCTTCTGCTATTGCATCTCCGGCTAGAATCGTAAAACTGCCATTTCCGCTAGTTATAGCTCCGGGTGCTGTCCATTCAGTTACGCCTGCCTCTGGAAAGAAAAACGAGAATACTCAGTTTCTATTGGAGATGCATAAACACGGTATAATAATGTGTGAATTCAAAATGAAATTAATATGGCGATATGAGCAAATGCCCAAATATATGAATCTGGAATATGCATGACAATGAGTTCAGTATAAATAAACGTTAACATCAAAAAAGCCAAAGTCCATAATATGGATCTCATATTTTCGGTATTAATGTACAGTGATTGTATTTCATTTTATGTTCGGCTATGTAGTTTGAGACATAAATATTGCTGAACAATTTTATACACATTAAAATCAAATTGCTGCAAGATACAGATTGGAATAGAAGATATTATGCACTCGAATTATATCACTTACAATCTAAGTTGGAATTTATTGATAAATTGCTTGAGAAATCATCTTGTTGCCGGTCGTTCTATGGCAGTTAAAGAGATTGTTTTGTTTATTTTTGTTACTTGATTTCCAATGAGTGTTGTTAACATTGTTTGCAATCATTCGTCCTTAAGTAATAATCATACAGACAAATTATTTCATTGAATGCTCGGCTAAATTAGTCATGCACGCGTAACACTAGTCTAAGTTGTCATCTCTGAGCATTTTATATGTATAACGATATTTAATAAGGCACATGTAAAACCAGTAAATATGAATTTTAAATTACTTGAGCATTTTGTTTCCGGCAAAAGATTCATCATCGCACTTTTTGGTTTTCGGTTAGTGTACTTGATTTGATTTGCGAAATTTTGAATTAAGCATTTCTTAGAACACTAAATACGTCATTGAAAACAAAGAGGAAAAACGTCTAGTAAAAATGACTAAATAGTTTAGCCATGAGGATAGTGCTGTTCTTGAACGAATTTAGTAATTGAGTATTTTTAAATTTATTAAAGATTGTTCACATGCCTTATCAATATCAATTTAATACAGCTCCCTATGTTATCTCCGATTTCTTCAAATCTTAACAATGTGCCTATATAGAAAACTTATCTTTTTGGCCCGATGGAGTATTACCTTCACATTAAAACAGCAACAATTTACCTACACAAAAGGACTGTAAATTATGCGTATTGTGGAGTAAGGGCATGGCTTATGCTACGGTCACATATCCTCCGGGCCCTTACAGTTGTATTTCTACCTTTGGCGTATTTTCTATGATTTTGGAAATTTGAGATTTGAGCCAAGGGATCTGTGGAATCCGTACAAAGCTGTGCAATTTTCTGCGGGAACTGTTCTTTTCCTGACGTGTGTAAGCCGAAGGAGTATCGCTAAAACTTAGCGGACATTCTAAGGTCGTAGGAGAGTCGTTCGATATGAGGTGTGCGAAATTTCGTCCCACAATGAAACGACACACACACGAATACTGTGGAGGCCGTATTGGGCCCGTTCGGTGTCCATTGAATATCTCCGACGTGAATATACGGGCTTACGGTCGACAGAGCAGAACTTTTAAATCCGTGCTAAAAGCTTCCGATGCGCCTTACGGCGAGGTATGAACGCAAAGGCGCCAACCAGCTAGCCATGATGCCAACGTGAGATTTGCAAATAATACCCGAAATATGGCCTGTTCGGGCACCTTATTCGGAACTGATAGATATGGTTTAAACTTATTTATTTTACAATGATTGTGAAACAAGTCATTGCAACTTTTATTAATCACTGTCGTGGGCATGATGTTGCGCGTTAAAATGTGGTATTCTGTTGTTGGGTAACCCGGAGTACCCGGAGAAAACACACTTGTCCGGTTTTGTAACCACAGACCAAACTCACATACGCCCAGGCCGGGAATAGACACCGCGGGCCTAGGTGAACATCGGGTGCTCTAACCGGACAACTTAGGACAACCGAACCGAAGGTTGGATGCTGGGGTTTTAGTAATGTAGCGTTAATGCAATGAAAATGCGATTTCCGAATGTTGTTTTTTTAATTAATTAAGCATCTACAAATGCGTAATTGTGCTTTGCACTTAGCTCACCCTTCATATTATCGGAGTATTTCGGGAGTTCAACCAATTTTGAATTAATTGACTTGTTTGAGATAGCCTAATTTCGCTTTCGGACCATGGTATCAAAGGTCTATATTTGATCCATAAACATTATTTTGGACCATATCGCTCCGTGTAAAAGGCGCAGTAAAACACAAGCGATTGAAATTCATAAGATGTCGGTAATTAAAACACAACTTGTGCCGTATGCTTGGAATTTAATGTCAATTTCATATATTATATACTTGTATTTGTTTGTTTATTTCAATACTTATGTGAAAAACTACAGCAACAAGCTCAGTGGCAAAAGGTTTAAACATAAACCCGGTTTAATGACACTGGGTAAACGCCAAAGACATAGAACACAAAAACAAAAAATCACCAATAAGAAACATGGAAGAACAGCACAAAACTCCTCAAACAGCACAGTGGATACGATATATAGAACACTTGGTATGTATATCAAGGATTGTTAGGTACCGCCTTGGAACGGTCAGTAAAAAGTAAATTTACTTGGGGCTTAAACCAGTTTACGTGCACAAACCTCACTCTTATCCCAACAACCCTTAATAAAGAAAAAAACGTCAAAGGTAAATCTTATCAAAGTATACATTAACTTGAGGAAACTTAATAATAAAACAAATAATAATAAACTTTTAGGTAAACCCCAAGTACTTCAATGATCCCAACTCTATCTGCAGACTCTATCAACCTGATTTCTTTAGAGAGTTCGTTTATTAAAGTAGACCTTAAACTACTAGATATTGCTGACTCTTAGATACCATAAAGTCAAAGGTCTTTCAACTACTTTTTCTTTTCGTTTTCTATTTGATAATACTATTTACAGTAAGATTACAGTAGCGAATCTTTTAACAAACCAGATCTTTGAACGCCGCATTACACCATAACACAGAAAATAATTTCCCGAAACATCTTGACAAAGTAGATCGCAGTTGTGTGTGCATCGTTTTTCAATCAGACGGTACAACACTACAGCCCCTACCTCATACTTTAAACTGCAGACTGCTATGGTTTCTAAGGCAGCAAGACATAACATAAACTTATTTAGACATATTTAATGTGAATTGTTGCTTTTTTTAATTGCAAACAAACTGACACCTGAGGACACATTGACTTTAATATTTGAGTAGTTGTATTCAATGTGTTTTCAATGGGCTACAATTGTTTTTGCATGCACAATCAATAAATACCAAATAGACTCTGGAATAAACAAATTCCAAAGAAAGTGCAAGGTTAAACACTGCACTCTCTGCGTTTTGATCATGATTTTTTAAACATATTTACAGTCTCAGCCTGACAATGTTTTCATTTAAAAGAAAGTGAAAGAACACTTTGTAATCCGTATTCCGGGACCAATTAGATTTGCAGACAGTCCCCGGGGATTTTAATGACGAATGCAATACAAACACGGCTCGTTATTAATTCAATGCCTATTTCACCCCAAAACAACAAAAATAAAAACATGTGTTGGTACGATGCATCTGAATTTTTAGGACAATTCATTTATAACGAGGCACTGAACAGACTGTGCCTTGCGCCGGTGTTTTTTTTTCCTAAAACGCCTGAGCAAACAAAGGATAAAACAAAGGGGAAAACACAGACAATTAAATATTCAACTTATGCTTAAATACTTTCTTATTAATAAAGTCAAATTCTATGATAAATGTAATGTTTGAAAGCCATATGTTGTTGTTTTTATACCAATATACATCAAGAACGTTATATCAAAATGGGTGCATGTTTCTTGCGTCAGTATTCCTTTATATACATTAAGTATCGAGTGTAGTGAGAGCATTTTGTGTGTCAAGTCTGTACTTTCACATTACATTGCACTGATGCAATCAGTTTAATTCATAAAACCGGAAAAAGGGCAGATGATCCATGCACCAGACAAGACTTTGTCAACTAACTACATATAGTTCGATCACAATCTTTGAAAATATTGTGTGGACCAATATCACATATAAGTGCGAAAGGCCGAAAAAACACTGTTTAAAGGTAAAAAGCTATATACATAGACGCACAAGTTTTTTTTACATTTAGATTTGAGTCAGAAATTATAGCAGCATGTGAGTCAAATAAAAATGTTGCTCCCTCTCTCGCAAAATGATAAGTAATTAGACAAAATAGGTGGCACGATAGTTGGATATACGTGTCAAATGAAACCTGTAGAATGAATCCATTTTAAACAGTCAATTAAAGTTATTCATAACGTTGTTTCTTTTTTTATATCGGGAAATGTTGTGTTGCAGCCCACGATGTCTTGGCGTAAACTGAGTAACATCATTTAAATCATATTGACGGGTAACTTGAATGTCATTTCAAGCACGTTTAAATGCTACCATTGTGTATTTATTTTAATTTACACGAAACTTATAAAGCACTTCATGTGTATTGCAGCCAAATATTGCATAAATTCCAGCAAGTTATACGTTTATGTCTCCTTTTGTCTTGGTGATAAAAACTAATTTGAATTTAGTGGTTAATTTTCATTACATCATTAGAAGAAAATGGGATATTTTCATAAAACGGATCTTACCAGATGTGACGTCACCTGTTTCACGGATTCTTACCGGATAAGTACTACCGGGTACTATATTTAGGCAATGCATGTAGCTCGGAAAATTGATTTGTCAGGTCATTATTAGCGCAGGTTAAACAGGTACGTAATTGTTTGTTATTTAATACCACAAAGGGGCCAGTGATAAAATGATCTGACATTCGTAAAACATCGTGGTATACATAGGTTTTAACTCATCTAATGTTCAAAAGACCTTCAAATGCTCGCTTGCTTACAAATTTCAATGAACTTACAATTGTGTTCTAAATGGGGAATTATGACAGATCCTAAATATTTTCATTTAAAAATAAATATTATTTTGTATTGTATTTGCATGTCAGTATGTACCTAGATATTATTGTCAACGATCCTTTATGTCTAAATTATTTATAGACTGAAATTAAACTCATAACACAAACCATTTATATAAGGTAACACAGGACATATATGAGTTTTTCTAAATGTTATAAGTCGTTTTTAATCGTATGATTCAATGAGATTTTGTAGTGAGTAGAAACAGCCGCCAGTCTTTCAAATATTGTTTCCACCACGGATCGGATGCGCACAGCACTAGTCCCAACAGTATTTATATCGTAGGTTTAAACGTACGCGATGCGGAAACACACAGCTTGTACGAGGATTGGTGACCTAATGTGGAATGGGGAACAGTGTGGATAAGTATGGAAGGGGTTATCCGCCAGTTAATGCATGCTGCATTATGACATTTCTTTTTTAAAATGGATAGTGCATTCGTTTAAAGTGCCTTCATGCAATTCTTTCGTTCGTGTTTGTAATGGACTACTGCATTTGTCTATGTGTACAACTTTTATTCTCCTTCATGTTAGCAGATTAGAATTTGGATATGTGTCTAGCTCTGTACCGAATAAAAACATCAAGGAAAAAATAATCAGCAGAAAATAGCATCAATCAATATCAAATTTTTAGGGTCAGATAATGTTACATTAACTCTTCTAGATATATTTTTGACAGCTCCTGCACGAAAACTGTGACTACAACCGTATAAATAGTCGCGAGAGTGCTCTCCCGTGGATAAGAAGGGTACCAGCAGTTGGTTTCCATTCCCATTTAATGTTGCTGACGCAGGATACTAATATTTACTGGTTCCCTTCTTATTCCATTCGTTTAGTTGCGTTCGTCTATATGCATTCGTCTATCGTCTATATGCTTTTTGACAAATGCATACTCCTATTTATGAATATTAATTTAGCTTTCAATGGTCTCATTACAGTATATAAATACTATTAGTTATTTAGTATTTATAGTTAAATTGTAGTTTTGTACACGATTTAGTTATTTAGTTATTTAAATGTAAGAACTTGACACATGTCTGATGTCGTTTAGACGTTAACACTAAGCAATAAAGTGAAGGCAACTTAAAGTTGTATACATAGACAAATGCGTTTGTCAATAACAAAAAGGCACGAAGCAATTGCACGAAGGCACCTGTCATTTAGACGAATGCAATTGCAATTTAAAATAAGAAATGTCATAAAGTAGCATGTATTAACTGGCGGATAATCCCTTCCAAAGATAAGAACAAGTCGTTTGGTAAGATCCGTTGACAAAGCGCCGCGTGTCATGAAAACGGAGTAACGACTCTAGTAATGCAGGCACAACTGATTTTAGTTTGGTCAAAATAACTGAGAAACATTAAAATAAGATTCCACTTTCACTCTTCGACTATCCTTTGTTTCCTTCATTTTCAAATCGGCGCGGTCATTTTCCACTGCTGAGATTGCCTAAAATTATCTTGTAAAATTATATTATATACAGGTTTGTTTCCGTAGTGAATTTTTTTTCAATTACAATATATATATTTATGTCTTACATTATTTCAATCTGATTGAATAATTTTATCAATGAGTGCACTGCTTCACGCAAGCAGATTAGATATTGCTTTAACGTCAGATTATTATTAAAAATTATTGTTTTGGTTAATTTTTAATTAAAAACATCAGTACAAGTGTACGCACGCTCCAGAACATTTCGATTTTGTTTCCATTTTAATTCTAAAATTTCTTTCTTATTCTACACTTATTTAACCAATTCTTATGTATATGGTGTTGTTATTTTGATGGTTTATGTTTATTCAATATAAAAAAAAACCTTTGTTCGATAAAACTGACTTTCCTGAACGTTAATAATGATAGTTTGTGTTGTCGTCGCCTTTCAGTTGTTGTTGTTTTTATATTCTAAAAGTGTTTATCCGGTCAAATTATTCACAACAATGCATTTCTGTTCGTTTAAAACGTTATTCGAATTAATTCGTGTTTTATTATTAAGGTAAAAATAATCTTTACCTGAAATAAAGAATGACTAATTCTACAATTATCTATCCAACTGATCTGTACGATTTGTTATTCTTGCCGATTTGGATAAGGTATGTCAGTGATCTTCGGCAACGGTGTGAATCGGTACCCGCCTTGTGCCCTATCATTTTCTTCGAAACTTCAATCGCAAGTGGCCCGTTAGTAAGATACAAGGGTGCCCTAGGATTTCATGCGGACGTTGCATGGTACTAGGACTGGAGACGACCGGGAGCCGTCAGATACACATACGATTTGTGAATATCGCATGAAGCTCGTGAGGGACAGATAAGGTATTGAATCACACGTGTATATTGGATTGTAGAATACTTAAACGATCTGAAGAGCCTGAAACTCAGAACAGTTAGTTCTAAAATCATAAAATCAAAATCATACGATATCAGCCCGAATTCTGTTGGGGCTGTACTGGACCGGTGCAATGTTGTCTTTAACGTGTATGATGACACGCTTACGGTATGTTAGAATTTTTCTCACATCGGAATCTTTTAACTTGGCACTCCCGATGCGCTTAACGGCTTAATAAGAACCCAATGAGTCACGCCAGATAGCCACGGTACCCTCGCTGCCGCCGTGGTATATTGCAAACTTTCCACGTAACTTGTAACATAATGGCGACCAACTAATGGTCTAAGGATATGTAACTGTTCTCTTAAGTTCAAATGTAACGTCATGACAAAAAACATGCGTTTTCAGAATGTTTGTTTACTAAATTTATGGATTATAAAAAATAAACAATGCATACGGTACCATTCTCTAAACGAATTCTTAATAGTATAAAAAACATGCGTATTCAGAATGTTTGTTTTCTTAATTTATGGAATATAAAAAAATAAACAATGCATACTGTACCATTCTGTAAACGAATTCTTAATAGTATCAAAGCATTCGGAGTTAAGCAATTTTAATTCATTCATTCATAAAATACAAGTTAATTTCGCTGATGGGTATCTATAAAGATCATTTTAGACCTTATCGCTCCGTGTAAAAATAGCATTCGAAAAAGATGCTCGATTAAAAATCAAAGAAGTTGCTTGTGCTATATGCTAGTAATAGCAGGTCAGTTTCATAGTTTATAATTGTTTTTGTTTGTGTTCAACCCGAATTCTGAACAAAGTCACTCTTTTATTAAGGTAGATTATATTCATCAATGATTTCTTCGTCACAAAAACGCTGCTGACTTTAAGATATCACTAAGTCGGAGGCGTTCCAACTCCTTAATGTGTATGTATTTATGTTATATTTAGAGCAAGATAACAGACAGAATCTTTCAAGATAGCAGATCTCTGAACGTCGCAGAACACAAAAGCACAGAAAACAATTTCCCGAAATTAAAATCGAAAAAAAAATACAGATCAATGTTTAATACTTTATTGTATGCGTTTTGAAGATGAAACGTTTGAATATTTACATTCTCATGCTTAAGCTGTTATTTTCTTTGGAAAGAAAGTGAATGGAAATGTATTTTATTTCATCCCTGTTCCTCGACCCATTTGCTTTGCAGACAGTCTCCCGGGGATTTGAATGACAAATGCAATGACAAATGCAATACAAACACAACTTGTCATTATTTTATAACCTTTTGTCAAAACAGAAAAGGAAGTATATAATGACACGGTGCATTTTGAATTGTAACGACTTTTATTTAATAACGACGCGTTGAACAGACCGTGCTCTGTGTGAACACACCTAATCTAACACAGAATAAAACATGGGACAAAAACCAGCAAGGTAAATGTGAGCGCCGCGAACTTGTTCTGTATAGATTGCAACTCAACCTTAAAAAAGATGTCATATTAATAAAGTAACATTCTTTTTCTATACAATTCGTATTAAGTATAATGGAAACATGTTGTGTGTCAATTTTGCAATTTACTTTCCATTGCACTGATGCAAACAGTTTAAATATTTTAACTTGTAAAATTATTATGTTCTAGTTCACTGATATGAGGCTTTATGAACAAATTGAACACAAAAGAGTTAAGATCAGTTGTCAAATATTAAACGAAGACCACATTTGAAAGACGTATGACTAAGGCTAACAGACACTAAACGTGAGACCCTCGACACAAGCAGATCACGCATGTATCAGAAACTAAAAAATGATGTTATAATCTCACTTTCTCTAACAAACTACATATATTTCGACCACAATCTTCGAAAATATGTTATGATCCGATATAATTTACAAGTGGGATAGTCCGAAAAACACTATATACATAACCGCCTCAGATTTATTTTTGACTGTCAAGTTTTGATTTAAAAATTGTAGCAACAGGTGCATCAAATAAAAATGTTATTTTCTCTTGCAGGATTGAGCAAAGTGGTTATTAGGGAAAAATAGGTGACACGATAATTGGATGTACGTGACAAATGGAAACTGTAAAGCATATCCATTTTAAACAGTTAATTAAAGTTATTAATAACGTAATATCATATTTCTTTATTTAGCGAAATGTTATGTTGCAGCCCACTGTATTTACTTAAAAATCTGATACTCGTGTCATCATATATTTACGAGGTACACAATCGTATTCAACTCGTTTTAATATTAATTATTTTAGTGAGCTTATCAAAATGCTCGCTTTCTAACACATTTCCTGAACTCGTTGAATACAATTGTGTACTATATGACGACTCATGACAGATCCTATATATCTCTGTTGTAAAATAAATAGTTGGTATCGCATTTGCTTGTTTGTACGTACCAAGATAGTTTTGTCGACGACCCTTTATGTTAAAAGCTATTTATTTTTAGAGTCAGAAATTATCCATCTTTGTATGTAAAGCATCCAATTCAGAACGGTAAATAACCCTGTCATATTAACAAATTCCACATTTTACATTGTTTAAGATACCATTTGTTCAGTTTCGCCGATTTGCATATTTCAATTAACTTAATGAGAGTTTAATTTAAATTTGTTTATCAATGGCTTTGAAAAATATATCGAATCAAACATGTGTATTAATACCAATGTATATATTTGAATATTTGAGATATTTCATAAGAAACAAAGTATAAAGTTTATTCTTAATTTTGCCATAAACGAGTCGAATGTTATTTCATTTTATTGCATGCATTCAAACAGTTGTCTTTCTTTTTATAAACCTCGATCGCCATGTTTATACGCATACGTGATAAATTATCAATGATAAGGGGTAAATTTTGACTGATGTCTTCATGTAAATTGCTTGAAATGCTAAGCACGAAAGAAACTTTGTAATTTTATGTTATATTATGTGTGAATGTTTAGACCCCGTTTATATGACGTGAGCAAATTTATCCTCGTGAGAAATTTGGCCATATAAACGCAAAAAAGCCACCTGTTTAAATTTACCATTAAGGTCTTGAGTTGGGGTAAATGTGCCTCCCGTTGGACTCTCATGTCAGATAAACCTTCTGATTTTGGTCGGAATTTTCAGTAAATGTTCGTCATAATTATACAATTGTAGAGTGAACATTGTTATAAATACACAATTATTTATTTTATTAAATCTATGATTGTCGAAATTCCTTCTGCACACAATTTATTATATGCATTTTATTTAAAAAAAATCCAGCAGTGAATGAACATGAACAGCTAATATTAAGTGTTCGAACAGTCTTAGAATTATAGAATGAGGTAATACAGGACATCTGTTAGATTAATCTAACAAAACAAAAATGAATTATATATAAATATTTATATCGCTAGTCACTGGTCATGACACTATGATCATATTTACTTGATAACACAGATGATTGTATTTCTAAGAAGAATATCGTCGGTTTATAAAAAAGACTTCATTTCAATAATCGTATTTTCTACATTGAAATAAACACGAACTAATATTTGATACGTAATCGCAAAAAATAAGACTATATCAAAATGATAAGGTCATAAAACTCATTATCTGTATGCTTTACATTTAGCATTTGAGTTCTTTGATTGTTCATAAAATATAACTTTTGCCAGTCTTTCTAATGTTGTTTCCACATAACCCGAATATGTCCGACACGGATTGGATGCGCACAAGCAACAGTACCAACATTATTTAAATCGTGAGGTTTAAACAAAGCACCGCGTGTTTGCCTGGTGACGTGGGTTATCAGATAATTACAGTTTTGTCCCAACCACCTCTAGAAGCTAATGATAAAGAAACAACGAACGAAAAAATCATACAATGTTGACTTTAACATGTAAGCTTGCTTACGGCCAGTTACAAATCTTCTCATATCGGATTCTTTTAACTTCGCAACAACAACTCCCGATGCGCCCCACGGCTAATAATTAAAAAAAAACAAGGCGCCTACAGGATAGTCACAGTACGTTCCATGCCTCATATTTCATAAGTAATGACATAATAATAAACATGTTTGTTTGGATCGTTTTTTTTTCTGAATGAATGGTTTATTTAAAACATAGCATTATGTAACATGCTCTTAACGTGGGCTTAAAATTATCGGAGTATTTTGGAGTAAAGCCAATTTAAATTAATTTATAAATGCAATACATTAAACTTGCTTATGATCCACGGTATCAAACGTCTGCATAGAGTCCATGAAAATACTTTTAACCTCATCGCTCCATGTAAAACAAAGTTTGAAAAAGAAGCTTACTAAAACACAAGCGATTGAAATTTATATGATATTACGCAATTAAAAATCAACTTAGCTCGGCTTTCTTTAGCATATATTGTTGGTAACATTATGTCAATTCCATATACAATATGATTGTATTTATTTGTGTTACCAATTGCCCGATTTCTGAACAAAAGCACTCGTTCATTAAAGAAGATATGAACCAACTCTGAGTTCTGCGTAACTCCGCTGACTTTAAGAAATCATTTAATCGAAGGCCTTTCAACATCCTTATTTGTTTCTAAAGAATAATTATTTAAAGTAAAATAACAAATGTTTTAACATACCAGATCTCTGAACGCCGCAGAACATCATGGCACAGAAAACAATTTCCCGAAACATCTTGGCAAAGTAGATCGCAGGTGTGCGTGGAACGTTTTTCAATCAGCCTTTAAGGCGCTACAGGCCCGACCTGACAATTTATACTGCACAATGCTAAAGGTTTCTACGGCAGCAAGACAACATTACCTTATTTAGACAAAATGTTGTGTGAGTTGCAAACATATTGACACTTTCGGTCACATTAAATTTAATATTTATTTAATTCTATTCAAACGGTAGCAAAGGGCAACGCCTCTTGCAGAAGCTGTAAATAATTACAGGGAAGTCATTGGCATATACAAAGTGAAACTCTGTACTGCCTACGTTGAAAAGATGCACTAAAAATGTTAATTTCAAATATTTACGGTCTCAGCATGTCAATGACTCTATTGTTAAGAAAGTGCCCGCAAATACGCTTTGATCCTGCAGGCAATCTCCCGGATATACAATACAAATAGTTTGACATTCACTTCAACTATTTTGACACAACTAAACAAATAATAATGACAATGTTGGTGCGGTGCATGGGAAAACATAAGGAAGGTTATAATCGGCCTCAGGACGGAACGCAAACAGCAGACCATGTTATCAAACTTGTATAGTATAAAAACTTCTCATTTGTACAACTCGCTTAACAGGCTATGCCCTATGCATGCGGCTTTGCGAAAAGGACTCATTCAGACACCGGATAAAGCAGGGGTTGCGTGTAAACATAGACATGTTATTTTGACTGTTGGTATGCCCGCATATCAAAATAGTTTTATAAATGGGCCGGGACATGAGGTTTTTTTTATTCTACTGGCAAGATTGTGACTTTTAAGATACGTTTATTTGAATGATGTTTAAATCGAACAAAAATAAGTTTTGTACATATTTTAACTCATGCTAAAATAATTTTTAAATGTTCCATTCTTTAATAAATTGAATGCGGAAAAAAACATACCAAAATAAGTCGTTAGTGAACTGTCAAAATAAGTTTTCGTTTTTCACGTCAGCAAATGTTCTAAAAAGTTGGTATTGAGTTTAGCGAGATCATTTTGAGTGTCAAGAGCACTTAAACATTCCACTGCGTCGACCTTGGCTTAATAACTTTCAAAGCGATAACTATATGATGAATTCAAGATTGTTTCGGTATCCGTGTCCTCAAGACACAATTCAGGATTTCTTTCATATCTGTTTTATACTTAAAACACCTTTAACAGGTTCTTAAACAGAAACTCTATTGATAACGTCACATCATGTCGGAAATTAAGGTCCTTGATATTTTGTCCAGCTCTGTGCGCGCTGACGTTTAATTTAATGAAACAAAACGGGACAAATTGGTCATGCAGTGACATATATTAAAACGATATTTCACTGCTTATTAACTCACTGATAAATGAATTAGGTCGATATCGAATCTTAATTGAATTATTAAACATTCATATATTCTAATCCGAAAGTGAACATTAAACATGTTTCAGTTTCTGATTTTTGTCGAAAGCGCATTAAGGCATTCAATGCTTAATATCGAAGGTAGCTACGACTAAAACGCTACATTGTAAGGAACCGATTTTACTATTTGCCACAGCAAAGAAGATAGATCGTAATGTTTTACAACAAGTATGCACCAAAAGTGACGTAGCAACAATTTAAAAAAAATGTGGGTTTAAGTCAGAGGTCCAATGTTATTTGTCCTCTCATTTTTTATTATGTACATGTAAAGGATATAAACAATCGCTGTTTTTTCAGAAAAAAAAACGCGCAAAGTTGTGTGCAAACTTTACGTCATTTTGGAAATAAGGTCGATGAAATTGTTCCCAACCCCTAGCGCGCTCGCGTTATTTGAAAGAGTACCGTATTACAGTGCAGTTCTATTTTCATTTCACTAGTTAATCGCTTAAGGTCGTAAAGGTTGAACGTGACACAAGCCACCAGATCGCTAGTGTCGGGTTCAAATAAATCTGCTGCAAGCATATAATAAATCTATGTTTGTTAAAACTACTTTCACGAACGTGAAAACGTAGTGTGTATACATTATGTGTAGAAAAATTGGGTATTGCCGTACGAATTCCCATTGGCTGTTGGACCTTGGATATTGGTCAAATTGTCAACCTTTTCTGCTTCCATCTAGCTGAACCGAAAATGTGAAGGTCCATCATACCGCTGCTTGAAAGTAATCCCCGTTCAGGCTTTGTGTATGTGAACCGTAGAATGCGCAAATGCCTGTCGCTTCCGGCCCGTATAAACCACATGACAAGACTACATACGTAAGTACCACAAATCGAAATGAGGTATCGTCAGATCTTTTTTTTTACATGACATGTTAAAAATAATCATTGCGCCGGGGTACAAAAATGCGAAGTATGGTGTTATGCGGTTTTAAATAGTACACATTAAAAGACCACGTTGTTTTAATACGTTCTTAAGGTTGTTATGTGAATGTGAATTTAAAAGCAAGCCGAATACTTTTTAAATAAATATTGGTGAGTTTCCTAGGGGAGTAGATGATTATCCATTTCTTATAATAAATCAGAAAATGTTGATGTCTGTAGACATGGACATGTAAATACTCGTTACACTGATACTTCATTGTGGCAATCTTAGGTTATTTATAACAAAACAAGTAAAATCCTTACAGTCCCTGTGAATACAGCATTGTTTACTTCTCACTTGAGCTCATAGAGCATCTATCAGATGATCGGTGATCCGCCCTGAATAATAACACATTTGATAATCAAAAAACGACAACTTAAGTTTATCTTTGTGACCAGTGTGTCTGTCAAATATTTACTTTTATACACGATGCATTGAGGATGAGTAAAAACATGCATTGGTATAAGGAGGTATTGAGGATCTATTGAATGACAATGAATTCATCGTAAATATTTAATACCGTGTTTGAGTCGTTTGTAGTAGCGTGCATTTAAATAATTATATGTTTTATAATTATAATACGACAACGTAAATTATTACTTCTGATTTTGAGTGGCATTTATTTGTTTAGTAATTTATTCGCACTGAACATGACCTTTGTATTTTTAATTTAAGATTAATCATCGGTTTTGTCATATATTTCACAAATACACCCCAATTTTCAAGGATACCAAGGTTAAATTGGGTTATCCGGGTGGTAAAGAAGTATTTTGACGTTTGGCTCTTCGAATACACAACGACGTTTTCAATTTCACATAAGACACGCCATTCGCTAGCTATTAGTGATGTTAAATGTCCACCTTTTATACTTCCTAATGCCTCTTCGACACCACCGTGCGGTTTGGCCACGACATATTGTAACAATAGCAAGAGCCCTTTGAACTTTTAAAACTTGCACCATCTCGAAGGTCTGTAATTGTGTATTTATATTTATTACAAGTCTTCCTATATAAAACATCAATAATAATATTTGCTCTATGACCGATCAATATCTGTATCTGTATCTGTTCGAGTACGTAGAAGGACCTTTCTGGCATATATCTACGGATGGAGGGGTTCTAGTAGCGCTGTGGGAGAGCCCTCGACTGTACATGCACTATATTCTAGGTTGTTTAAATTGACGAGTGTTTCCGAGAAAACATGAATGTGTATACTGTTCAGTTTGGGCAAAAACAAGGCCGTCAGCCAACTCTTATATTCTATATTTTCTTACAACTTTGAGAAATTAACTACATTTTTAAAAACCTCCCATTTTTTGTTTGTTCCTTTATTTTGTTAAAAGTGACGCCGCTATATTTTGAAAGCAAGCAAAGGATTGATTGTGCCTTTATGTATTGTTAATTTACAGTCAAATACTGTCATTTGGCCTCAGAACGGTCAATCATTCAGAATTGCTGTTCTACACACATGGTTATCCATTTGGACACCTTTGATGAAGAGTATGCCGAACATCAATTCTTAAAGGTAAGACAAAAGAGCATGATATAAATGTTACATGTGCTACCCTAATATTGAAATACTGAGGGGAAATGTTGTGCTCTTTCCCTATAAGATGCAAAAAGCTACAGAAACATGCTCAGTAGCAAAAAGTTTGAACATAAACCCGGTTTAGTGGCAATGGGCAACGCCAAAGACACAAATTCACAGACAAGAAACATAGAACAGCACGCAACTCTACAAACAGCACAGTGCATAAATACTATATATATACATAATATATATATATATTGGTATGGTTTGGTATATATTGGTATGTTTATCAAGAATTGTTAGGTAGCGCCTTGGAACGGTCAGTAAAATGTAAATTTACTGGGGGTTTAAACCAGTTTATGTGCACAAACCTCACTCTTATCCCAACAATTCTTAATAAAGATAAAACGCAAAAGATAAATCTTATCAAAATATGCATTAATTTGAAGAAACTTATCAATAAAACAAATAATAATAATAAAAGAAAAGGTAAACGCCACGTACTTCAATGATTAGAGATCCCAACTCTATCTGCAGACGGAGGGAAACTATTCAGAGCACTTAATGCAAATACGTTTCAAAGATACGATGCAGTCATCGTTAGAAACCAAAAACATCACACTCTGCCTTAAAATGTTTAAAACTGTGTGATCATAGAGTTTCATAATAAAAAGCATCATTGTACTTAAACTGGGAACAAATTATAAAAAAATAACATTATTAAAAATATAAGCGACTAGTATATGCTATTCTCTCCTTCCAAATGATTTTAAAACGTAAAATATTTGAAGAAATTTAAGTCACAGCCAAAACACTCGGAGTCAGTCAACACGTGTCCGCCAAAAACGGTTTTAAACATGAATTAGCAAATTCTTCATAAAAATCAAAGCACTGAAAGTTTAGTTATGAAAGGATGCTATATTCAATCCAATATTTTGTTTCAGGTATTCATCTTCAAAAACAAGAAGGCAAGTGCTCTTCAAAATATTGCCTTTATATCCACGGTTTAAATAAAATCCAAGTAATTCATTAAGTCTATCTGCCCAACTTACTGCTGGAAACATTTTAATTTTACTAATTTTCTTTAAAACATCACCATAAAAATCTGGATGAGCAATACTATCAGCAATGAGCGATTTAAGACTACTATTGTACTTTGATATGACATTGTAATGACATTTACAAATTTTGACAAAGTTTTCCTTAATTTAAGATATCGGAAACCCTGTTTTCCATCCCTAATAAATTAATGGTTATATTATAGCACCTTTGGCATTCTACTACACTGGTCAGAAGATGATGATGGTAAGTAAGAAAGAATTTATTAGAACTGGAACAAGGTGACTGACCAGAGGGCAAAACGTGGTCATCTGAAGTACCCTATTATGACCGAGGTAGTAAAGTAAGCACTGACTCTTGCTCATGGAAATGCTGATGTTGAAAGGCCACTATTTGACAACAAAAACACTGTTACCCCAGACAGAACAGACCTTAGCTTTGGGACCATCAATGGGCTGAGACTACAATGGACTAAGTAAGTCAGGTTAAGGGTGTGCACAATGTTCAGAATTTCAACAAACAAGTCATTTGGGCCCAAAAAGCAAAGAACTTTTTAATGAAAGATTGCGAAAAAAGGAAGAAACAGGCAGAAGGAAAATGTCTATGGAGGAAAATAAGATGGAAGAAGAACTGTTACAAATGGAACAAAAAGAAGTAAGAAAACTAAATGCAAATTTTGACAGAAAGGAGAAGGCCTTGAAAAATGAACGAGATAAAATTAGTAATGTAATAAAAATGGCAGAAGTACTGCTAAAAGAAGCTACATCAAACCTGGGGGCAGCCCTGAAAACAAAACGAAATGCAAAATGAGGTTGAAATGCACGTTGCGCAGGGAATGCTTGAGAGTGCAGAAAAAAGAATTAAGAAGGGAAGAAAATGTGTAGAAAGGTGTCAGGAAGAAGGCAAACATTTAAGTAAGAACAGAATTAATGATGTTGCCAGAAGTAAGCATATTGTCAGCCAAGCATCTGAGAACAGGAAAGGATCAGTTGACACTTGTGCATTTTATAGTAAGAAAAGAAAATTGTCTAGTGCTAAAGGCAGCAAACTCGTTTCTGTCAAACCTTCAAAGAAATGATGTTTAAATGTCATTTGACAAAACATATATCTATGTAAGAACTATATATCTATGTAAGAACTTTTGTTTCTAGGAATACACGACGGCCTGGTAGAGAGAGCTGAGTTCCAGTGTACTAAGCAGTTCTGTTAAACAGCCTTCTTCCTTTGTCTTGTAATTGTTTAAGTTATTTTTTTATTGAGATATAACAAGTGCAATGAAGGCGGTTTTCTTTCATTCTAGTGGATAATGTTTCAAGTTACGTCGAAGGAATCCAAGTTTAGAGTATGTTTGTCTTTATGTAGATATTTGCTATGTGGTTCGACCATGTAAAGTCATTTGATCAGTAATCCTAGGTAAGAGTTTGAGTTCACGTGTTTCAGTTTTGTATTGGCAAGTTCATAAATGTTAATTTATTTAGTTCTGACTCTTGGAAAATAACACTTTCTTGCATTGAATAACATGCCTCTAAATACCATGTAAAGTCATTTGATAAGTAATCTTTTAATACCAGCAGCTGTGTTTCAGGAGAGAATCCAGATATATAATCATGGTTAAGTGATGTCAAGACATTGTTTTTTTTTTCAAAGAATTTCAATAGGTGGCTACATATAATGTGTTTCAATATTCTACCTGTTATAGATGCGAGGTTCACTGTTCGATAGTTCTTAGCTGATTGTTTGTCGCGCTTTTTGAACATAAGTTTAGTGGAAGCTCGCCGCTGTTTAAAGGTGTGTCTGAATACACATTAAATGAATATGATAACAGCATCTGAATCCGTATTGTTTATTATTATAAATACAATACAATATACACAGTCAAATACAAGCAAATAGTATTTGAACTACCAATAAATAGTGTAAAAAAACTTGTTCATCAAGATTACATTCATCAAGCGTTTATAGAGAATAAAAAACAAATGTCAATTTAAATACACAGCAGAAATGTGATTATAATATCAATGACAAAAATGTAAATGTACAAGTAAAATTAATGAAACCTGTATTTCACAGAAAAAACGTTGTATTAAATAGTGTTATAACCACAAACTGCATGTCCATATAAATTCAAATGATAAATTATTGATAGTGTATCATTGTCACAAATTATAATATGGATCGAAATGCATTGTGACCATTTGAATCATTAATCTAGATGCAATCAAACCGAACGTATATTGACGAATTTGACTTGTTTTCTAAATAATTTTGCCAAAATAATGTTTTCTGCAAGTAAATAATTGGCTTGCATGAATATGGAGGGAAGGGTATAACATCTTGGGTGCGTTCCAGATATCTGAATGCCACAGAACACGTTTTCAGTCAGCCGGTAAGGCGCTACAGCCCAGACCTGACAATTTACACTGTAAAGAGCTAGGGTTTCTACGGCAGCAAGACAACATTACCTTATTTAGACAAAATTTCATAGGAGTTGCACATTTTTAATAGCAAACAGACACTTTAGGGTACATTGATTTTAATATTTAATTAATTTTATTCATATAGTCTCAATGGGCGAAACTTCTTTTGCAGTCACTGGCAAATACAAAGTTCAACAACTTACTTTCTTCGTTTTGAGAAGATGAAGTAAACGATGAAAACTTCAAATATTTACGGTTTCGGCATGTCAATGTTTCTTTCGTTAAGAAAGGTCAAGTAAATATGTTTAAGTACTTCATGCTATCTCCTCGGAGATGCAATACAAATAGTTTGCCATTCACTACATAAATTTTGAGACAACTAAACAAATAATAAGAAGAACGTTGGTACGGTGCATATGGAAAAATAAGGGAAAATGAATAACTGATAACAGGCCTCAGAACGGAACTCGAAGAAGGGACCATTATTTTAAAAACCTTGTATAAAATCTTTATTAT
This sequence comes from Mya arenaria, assembly GCF_026914265.1. Lineage (NCBI taxonomy): Eukaryota > Metazoa > Mollusca > Bivalvia > Myida > Myidae > Mya > Mya arenaria. The sequence continues at coordinate 57,776,048 of NC_069128.1, forward strand.
TACAATGCGCACAGCAGGCTATGACCTGTGCAGGTGGTTTTTCAAACGCAGTATCAAACTCAAGGTTGAGTGTAAACATAGCCATGCTATTTTGACTGTTTGCATGCTCGCGTATCAAAATAGTTTTATAAATGCGGGCATTAAATGGGACGGGACATGATGTGTTTTTCATTCTGCTGGCAAGATTGTGACTTTTGAGATACGATCATTTGAATGATGTTTAAATCGAACAAGATTGATAAGTTTTGTACATATTTTAACTAATGCTAAAATATTGTTTAAAGGTTCCAATCTTTAATAAATTGAATGCATAAAAAACATACCAAAATACGTCGTTAGGGTATTGTCAAAATAGGTTTTCGTTTTTCACGTTAGCTTATTTCTAAAAATATGGTATTGAGTTTCGCAAGATCATTTTAAGGTCAAGTACATTTAAACATTTAACTGCTTTGACTATGGCATAATAACTTTCAAAGCGGCAATTATGTGATGAATTCAAGATTGTTTGGGCATCCGAGTCCTTAAGACACAATTCAAGTTTTCTATAATATCTGTTTTATGCTTAAAACACCTTTAACAGTTTCTTAATCAGAAACTCTATTGATAATGTCACATCATGCTGGAAATGAGGTCCTTAATATTTTGTTCCAGCTCTGTGCGCGCTGACGTTTGATGTTATACTTCAAAACGGGACAAATTGGCCATGCAGTGACTGATATCAAAACGATATTTTACTGCTTATTTATCTCACTGATATATGATTTAAGGCACTCCTTCACGAGCGGAGACCGTTTAGTGATAAAACATTCTCTTTCTTAACTATATTATTAAAAAGACAGTGCGAGTATTGAATCTTAATTGTATTATAAAACATTCATCAATTCTAATCCGAGAGTGAACGTTAAACATGTTTCAGTTTCTGATTTTGTCGGAAGCGTTAAGGCATTCAACGAACAATTTCGAAGGTAGCTACGACCAAAACGCTACTCGGTAACGGAATTTACTATTTGCCACCACATAGAAGATAGATCGTAATGTATTTCACCAAGTGTGCACCAAAAGTGGCGTAGCAACGATATAAAAAAAAATGTGGGCTTCGATGAGAGTTCAAATAATATGATATTTGAAAACATTTGTAATGTGCATGAAAAGGATATAAATTTACAAATAATCGCTGTTTTTCAGAGAAACGCGCCAAGTTTGTGGAAACGTAGCGTCATTTTGGAAATAAGATCGATGAAATTGTTCCAAACCCCATGCGCGCTGACGTTATTTCACTATTTGAAACAGTATAAAGTTAAGCTAAGTTAAGCAATTGGCCTGTGTGAGTATGGAGGGAAGGGAATAAGATCATGGTGCGTTTCATAAGCCCATGGAACGAACCATTTGTAATGGGATGTTACATTTGTGCCCTCCGTAATATTCTGTGGCTAGAACTTTGCTTCTTCGCTGAGAGCGACCGTCGGCTTTGTATCGTTGCATTGAAACTTTGCACCTAAACATGAACTAAAACCACGTGGACAGGTTCGAGGCGGGGCTTACATTTCTCGTTCTTTTAATAGTGTTTGTTTTGTCTTGTTTTGGTTTTTGTTTGATTTGTCAGCCAACTGCTTTAAGCATCGGGCCCCATATTCATTCTAAATAATTAGAAATATTTTTGTATTCATCTCTGGGAGATAAGTACAATGACCCTATATAAATCTGGTTTCATTTCAAAGGGTATTGACCCCTGATTACCAATTTATAAAATAAAAAATCGAAAATATATTTCGGATAGTGAAGCGGTCGATTTTTCAATATTTTAATGTTGCAATATTTGTATCAGTGTCATGTTTACATATTTTTCCTTTAAACATTAAAGGGACTAGACACCAGATGGTCCCAAAATCTGCCACCTCAGTATGTCCACAAAACAAGCCTATACTTGTCAACAGGAGCTTGTTATTAAGACGATAATACATCACTTTACATGATAAAAAGAATATTTTGTCGCTGTCTCAGCTGAATTTACCCTTAAAAATCATAACGGTTTTCCGGTTTATAGTGTGTATATCAAGCATGTGAACGTCGTGCGATTAGTACAGAAACATATTTTCAAATTACTGGTATTTACCAGTAAATTTCGTATTGGATAAATACGCAAAACCTGCAAAAGATACATGTGTCATTAGCGATAAGATACATCAGTAAGTAAGATTTTATGCGTTGTGCAAAACGATATTAATCGTGTGTAAGCATTTGTTAATCTCCTTTTTTTCATGCAATTGTATTATCTGGTGTCTAGTCCCTTTAAACCTTTTTTCAGATGATACCAAAACAATATGGGTTCACCAGACATTTAAATGTCACATTATTGTACATCGGATACATTTAACCCCAGTCTCATGCAACACAATTTATAATAAATCAAATGAATGATTGTAAGCCCATGGTTATATTAGGGAGTAATAGACTTGGGCGTGTTTGAAACTTAATTGTAAAATGTTCAGTACAAGGAAAGAATCTGTGCCATAAACTATTTTGGCATTTAATACCAAAAAGTAAGACAAGAAGGCTAGTGTATGGGCGTCTCTTTAAAGAGAGTCGTTCTTCAGTCAACATTTGCTTTGAGTGCATGAGCCTTGTTATAATTCAATCAAACTTAAAAGCTAGGCCGTATTCAAAAGACTTCCCATTAATTATTACAAATTCTTATATTTTCGGGCCTGCACCCACAATCCGAGTCATTGAATTTATACACAAGCACTGAATTAACTACAGCTCGAACAGTTGGTATTATACACGGATTTTAGCTTCACTTAAGGGGTCCAGTTTGGTTTTGTAGAATATACACAAAACTAGCCCCAGTTTCTTGAAAATTCTCAAGCTTTTTTAAAAAACCCGAGTATAATGTGAACAAAATCAAATACAATGTAGTTATTCCATATAATTGCTTTATTAATCATTTTAATTGTGCGAGTATTTCATTTTATAACTTAATGAAGAATAATCTGTAACCGTTGAGTACAGCTTTAAATGTTCGAGTTATTACTCATTGGCAAGATCATTTCTAGCCCTTAAACATATTTTGTGCATTTCTGTTTCTCCAAACAAGTCTATATACAGTAAAATAATCCATAAGTTTAAATCTGACAGAAAAAAAACATTTCCCATGTTTCGCTGTTTAGTTGTAAAAAATGTCGAGATTAGTAAAGATAAATTACTTGAGTATGTTCGAGTCACTGGGACCCGGTCTTATACATGTTGATCTAACGGAATAGGTGAGAAAAGGCTGCTGAAAGACACCTTATATACACACAAAGTCATTATAAAGAATTGAGATATATGCCTTTCGTCAGATGCACCAACGTCGCTTCTTATCAAGATGTGGCCAAAAACCTAAAAAAAATAAAACCCCATTATAATATTTTTACTATTAACAGTAACACATATATTTCTATAAATATAAATAATTACCAATCATTATGTTTGGGTACCTTGCACGGTAACAGCTAGGAAATTATTGCGTAGCGCGCGGAAAGTGCGTACCCGGATCGATGTTGCATAACCGAGTAGATACTGCTCCTTCTGACCAACATGACGTTACCGGACCGATACTGCTCATCAGATGTTAAGTAACGTTGGTCCGAAGTAGCGATACCGTGGTACGTTCCGATATTTCATATAAAAATCTTCTTATATTACTTTATGTGTCAATATCGGAAAAAAGTAATAAAACACGCTCATAATGCACCATTTCTGACTTTAATGGTTTAAAATTTCAGAACCCCCTGACAGCATTTTAAACCATAAATAAATAATTATAATAGAGGTACTCATGTCAAAAGATTGCACCCCTAAATTACGCCCCTTCTTATGTCAATTCCTGGGCCCGCCCCTGAATATCGCTCTGCCAAACCAATACTACTCTCTAATTTCCAGTACACAATTTTAAAGCTCAATCAATTTTATTAGCAAAAACAACTGTCATGTGTACATTACAACCTATTTTTCAATTCATTCAAATCGGCTTGAACTCGAATATCATTCCTTAACTATTGATCCATTATATAAAATCTCACCAGGTGTCGCCTTCTGTCCAGGAAATAAGCAAGACGGGCAGTTGAGAGAGGGTGGGGCCTAATCTGGTTGCTTCGGTGAAGCGCCGCCCTCTTCAGCCAGGCGGAGTCCAGACACGTATGCGCAGTGGGCCGCTTTCTAAAAGCAAAACAACATTCTGTCCATGTGTATTGTGCTTACAGTTGTGTGCTATCCTTGTTTTGTAATATGGCATGGTCCCGTTAAACAATGACATAGTTGATTGCTTTTATTAGGGTATCGTGGTCTTTAGATGAAAAATAATTGTCAAAATGTTCAAAGACAACATGTACACACCCCATGTCATCGACGAGCAGCGTCTTAATAAACTCCTTTGCCTCAGCAGTGACACCGGCGAAGAACTCGTCGGGAAAGCAAAAGTCGGTCCTCAGAATGTCAGAGCAAGTTTCTTCTTCGCTTTCGTCTAAACACGGGGACACGCCGCTTAGCATAACGTACAGTACCACACCTACCGCCCTGAGGATACGGATAAAGGGTATTTACATTACAGTATATATCAATGTACACGATTAATAGACAAGGCAGACATTTGTTACTCGTAATGTTGGAGGAAGTCTTCTCTTCGCATTCGTCTAAGGTCAGCAAGGCATACAGAACCATAATTACTTTGTAACACTGTAAAGAACACATTGTTAACGGTAAGCTATAGCGTTGTATTGTTTGATAAATCCCAGCAAAGCACAAAGTAGTAAACTGTCAATCATATGCAAACTCAAAATCTAAACACGCAAAAATGAAACAAGCATTATACAAATCAAGACTATATGCGTACTCCAGTACGCCCGGGCGAACAAATCCTTAAGGTTCCTCCAAACACGCACGTGCTTCAATCTTAAACTTTGGAGTTTAAATCGAAGGCTAACAATTCACACCGAATATTCGCTTCGAACACGGTTCTTAAAATACTGTTTTTATCATAAAATTCTCACACTGAAACCCAAAAAATAAAATACCTTTTTAATATCGAAGGGCGTTCATTTAAAAGTTTTTAGTTACGCCCCTGAATACTGAACGTGATTTTAAGCATAAACATGTCAAGGACCAATTTAAACCAGTACAAACAAGTAGTACTACAAACAGTGATTATTGTTAATAATATCTAATAAGTTTTGTTCCTCATTTCCATACCATATATCTGAGAGAAGACCGACGGGAGTGCCGGCGGCTATTTCTGGTGCGAGGAACTCTGGGTCACCGGAAGCCGCGTGCACGTAGTAATTGTTGTAGATGTGTCGAGCGTCACCGAAGTCCGTCAGCTTCACCATTGCAACCGAGTTGCTGATGTCTAGTAGCAGGTTCTCCGGCTGGATAAAATAAGGTGCAAGTGAAGGAAAATGTGCAATATATATATATATATACATTGCATGCCTAAATACGGATTACGTATTTTGAACAACAGACTCTGTGATCTCAAAATTACAATATTTATTTTGAAACACAGGCTGGTTTTGGATCGAATAAGAGTAATGTAGATAATATGTTTGTACTTCATAGCTTATAAGCGCATGTCATTAACCAAGGGAAACAATTGTATTGTGTTTTTGTCGATTTTACTATAGTCTTCGATTATGTTGTCAGAGACAATCTTTCGTGAAAACTTATCAAGCTAGGAGGATTACGATGTAAAAATATTTTACATTATTGAACGTATGTACTCTTCAGTTAAGTCGAGAGTAAATTATTGTAACAATTTGAGTGAAACGAATGAATGTGTACTATGCGTGAGGCAGGGAGAATTTTTATCGCCATTCTTGTTCTCTATGTATTCATAAGATCTAGAGTCTATTTTCTGTGAAAAACGTGTAAATCATTGCTTCATTTAAATCATATTTATTTATTATAAAGCTTAACAAATAATGAGTTGCACGAAAGTCTTAATCTGTTATCAGATTATGCGCCGTCTCGGAAGACGAATATCATTTTGTTTTAGAATGCAGTTTATACACTGGTATTATATGTTAAAACCTAAATGGGCAATCCTACAGTTATGCAGGTACTGAATGGCCTCAAGTAGCTGGGCAGTCAAGTATGCAGTGTCATGATACTCATTCTTTCAGCTACTGCATTTACTATATCGCTATACCTTAATATCTAAGTGAGCAATCCTGCAGTTATGCAGGTACTGTATTGCCTCCAGAAGCTGGTTGGTGAAGTCTGCAGCATTCAGCTCGTCGAAGTGGGAGGTAGTGCAGATGTACTCAAACAACCGGCCCTGTGGAAGCCTGAAAAACACACGGGGTTAAAGGTCAAACCATGCAAATTCTTCGAAAAACCCGCGGTTCTCGTCCGTTAGAAAAATTATCCGGACTCTGTTTATAACATGTTTGTAATTTTTGTAATAATTTTCATTTCTTTTAATATAGTTACAAAGCTAAGTGGTCTCATCACCGCGCATATATATGCGTACGGTGTGAGTTCTATAAAAGTGAATCCCTTTGTTCGAGATCAGTAGTGAAAGTAAACAATCCATTCAAATCATAAAATGATCTGTTTTGGTTATCCATTACATGTATACGTAAAGAATACCAAAGTTATATCTGACAATGACCTTTGGGTTTATATAAATATATATTTGGCATCAAAACACTCACAGTTGCATGATCAGAAGATAGTGGTCGGGCGTTTCGTACAAGTCATGCACGCGGACCATGCCCGGATGCTGCAGGCTCTGTACGGTGTTGTATTCGGTCTCCACGAGCGCCTTGCACGTGCCGCGCTTCTTTATGTATTTGGCGGCAAAATGTTTGCCGAAGCAGTTCTGAGACGTTTCCTTAACAACCGACCCCTGGAGGTGTTGAAACGTATACTTGTGTAAGTTATTGAGCATACGAACAATCATCGTATATAAATAATTTATACATGTAGTTCCATATTTATGTTCTCAGGGGCGATGGGAATGTTAGAAAGGCACGGGTTCGTTTTTTAGTCTTTATTGCACCGTTTCAGTTATCATAAACATGTAGATTCCAATAACCGTTTTCCATGTAATATAAGAGAGAACGTTCTGAAAATAAAAAAAGAGTAACAATACTTATTACAATACATATATAACTGTTCTTGTAATACAAACATAAGGTACATAGTAAACAAAGAATATATGCGTTACTTAAATATGATATTACACATACGTCAGGTAATTGTCTATTGGCGTTAAAATGACATAACATGTACAATAACATACAATGTACATATACAATAAACAAACATGTACAAAACGGTTCATATCAATCACCTACCAGGTCGGAGGGACTGAATTCCTCACTCTCAATCACACATCTCTCAGGTGAATTCATTTCATATCCTGGTTATAACCGAAAACCCAAAACCATGAATGCAATATTAAATGTAAAGAACAATTAGCAGATTATGCTATATTGAAACCAATCCTCAAAAGTCTAATACCAATGTTATACATAATTCAGCCTGACAAATCTACCAAATGCATTATTACATTTCCAACACATTGCAAACACAAATAGAATAGTTTAAAGATCAAATGCAACCAATACTGACCATAATAGTTTTCCTTTACCTCGACCAGATCAAATTAAAAGCTTCCACAACTTCTCAAACGTTTTCAACAATGGAGGGAAAATCTTTGCAACAATGATAATCAAAGTCACCTGACCAATTTCAAAGAATTCACTTAACCATATAACATATCATGGTATAAGAGAAACAGTAACCAATAACTGGTAAAAAGGTAAAATCAATATGCATGAATGGTCTCCTTTAAACTCTCAGAATTTCAACTGGGCTACATACTTCCCTTCTCCGAAAAATGACGTCCCGTCATTCACTCTAGGCTCGTCATTCTGTCTAACAATCACTACTACTTTAGCAATAACACTACAACACAAGCTGTCCATAAGTATTTACTAGAGTACTTTAGTGGTCTAAAATACTTAATCAACCATATAAACGTACTTATTTAAATTACAAAAAGTTCAAATCTACCAGCAATCAACCAGTATTTCATTTTTACCAAAAATACATCCCCATAGCTGATCAATTTAACCCAACCATTAAAATGTTAGTCTTACATCTCCCCTCCTTCAATATTGCTTCAACGCAATCTAATCTGCATGTCAACAGTTTGTTTCACTCATGAATTAACCAAAATTTTGATAAAAACATGTATCAATAAAACATAAAATTGGTTCAATAGCTCTATTAATCTCATTTTAGTCTTCTTCATCAGAGACTCTATCACGTTCTGTGCCACAATCAAATCCAAGTTTCTCAAAACTCCTGACTGTGCTAGAATTTCAAGAGCTTCAATCCTTAAATCAGGTTGTCTCTGAACCATCTGGTTTATCTGGTAACCTCTGTACCTATCTGGTGGTCTTCTCTGTCTCTCTGATCTTCTTATTACTGGCTCCTCTGCAATTTCTTCTCTCTCATCAACTTCATCTATCTGACCTTCTTGACATTGATCTCAAGTGTCTCTTGTAGCATTTCTGTCTACTTCTACCTGTTCTATCACATCTTTTCTTCTAGTGATATCATCAGTTTCTTCTCTCTCTTCATCTGAACGGTATGTTCTCCTGCTAGTGTCCTCAGTGTTCCTGTCTCCAACTGTAGTTCCTGTTGTGTTATCTTCAACTACCTTTGGTCTTGTATCCTCATTCGTCTGAGAGGGTTGTTCCATTTCATTACCAACATCATCTCTTTGCTCAGCTCTATGCTCTATATGTTGGTCAACAATATCATCTCTATCTCTTCTATCCTCTATTTCTTTTCCTCTTGTACCGGTACCTGTTTTAACTTCACTTACTCCTCTGGGATTGTAGTCGTCCCCACTTCGGTGTGTCATGTCTACACACTCATATCCCTCTTCAATTTCACTTTCTGTTTCATCTTTGACGTCGTCTCTATTTTTCTCATATACATTATCTTCTTCCTTATGTATCTCAGTTCTACTTTCGTTAGATGACTGTTTCCCCTGTTCTTCTTTCACTTTCTTTTCCTCATCATCTTGCACCACTTCCTCATTGTCGTCTCCCTGGCAATTAACCGGGTACAAATGATTCCTGTGAATTGTCTTCAATAATCCTGATCTTCTACCTCTGGTCTTGAACACTGGTATCTCACTTCTAGGCTGATCCGCGACCTCGTACATCTCTTCTTCAAATTTGTCATCGATGTTATGCTTCCCATCAAATGCTAGTTTCTTTACTAATACTGTGTCTCCTATCTCTATCCTAACCGCCTTTACCTTTTTGTCGTATCCTGTACTCTGCTTTGCTTTCGACTTCTGTGTGTATTCCTGAACTACTTCGTTAGTTCCCTTCATCCTTTCCCTAAGGTCTTCTATATATTCCCTAGTTGCTGGGTTCTTGATGCTATCTCGCTCTATGTCATAAACTGCGTCAATAGATAATCTCGGTCTTCGTCCGAACATCAACTCGTAAGGTGATATCTTTGTTGTCTTGTGAGGGATGCAATTGTAGGCAAACACTTATGGCGCAATGTACCGCTTCCAGTCCTGTTTCTGTTTAGGCTCTAATGTCCCTAATATGTCTAGGAGGGTCCTATTCATTCTCTCTGTCTGACCATTTCCCATCGGGTGGTAAGGTGTTGTCCTTGACTTCTTCATGTTTGTCAATCTACACAGTTCCTGCATTGTCTCAGACTCAAAACTTGCGCCTTGGTCGGAATGTAAGGTGGATGGTATACCGTAATGAACTATAAAGTTGTTGAAAAGAGCTTCTGCCGTGGTTTTAGCTGTCTGGTTCTTTGTTGGAATTGCTTGCTTGAATTTAGTGTAATGGTCTGAAATGACTAAGATGTTTGAAATGTTGCCTTTGGATGGTTCCAGTGTTTGAGACACCTTTGGCAATTCTTAATACAGTTTTCCACATCTTGCTGTATTCCTGGCCAATAAAACCTTTCTTTCAGTAGTGACATGGTCCTATCCTTTCCAGGATGTACTACATCTGTATGTACTCCTTTTAAGACTTCTTCCCTATAACATGGAGGTACTATCAATTGGTCATAACATTTGTCTCCTTCTCCTATGTATTTATACATAAGCCCCCTCTTCATCATCAAATTCTTAAAATGCCTCCTCATCACTATATCATCCCAACTATGTATCTGCCTGGGTAACCTTTCATCTATCACAGCTCTTCTCCACTTCTCTATCATCTGTTCCTGTCTCTGACTTCTTCTCAGTTCTCTCAACTCCTTCTGAGCTAACGTCTGTCCTGCCTCTTCTAATGTCTCTACTAGGTTGATATTCATATTTGGTATTGTCTGAATCAGTGGTGTCTCATGTGTGCTATTGCATATGGCCTTAACTGCTTCGTCATCAAGCGTCTTCTCCTTCTCATCTCTCTCTCGATACCTACCTCAGTTCATCACTGTTCTTTGGAGTCGGCCAGTTATTCACCTTCTCTATCTTTCCTGGATCGGTCTCCACTCCTTCCCCACTAACTACATGTCCAAGAAAATGAACTTTTTGTTGTATGAAAAAGCATTTCTCGGGAAATAGTTTCAGGTTGCATTCTATCATTTGAGGTGGTATTCTGCGATGTGGTTGTTTGAAAGGTGCTTGGCAATCTCGTAAACGGTCAATTCGATGTTTAATCATGTCGCAATTCCAATGTCTGTGTCTGATGTTGAAAAAATGGCCCTATTCTTTTCAAGTAAACTATCTATCTTCTTTCTTTCATCTAAAGTTCGGTTATTGTCTTCATCAACATGTATCTGCTTAAGTACATCTGACTTGTCTTCTTCAATCTTGTTGAACACTTCATCGTCAACCTTGGCGGGTTGCAGTTCACTCTCATTTGATTCTGGAATAGTTGCTGTGGTTTTTGCATGATTAACTGCCTTGTCTATATATTCATTTATATGTTTACTTTCATTGGCCTTAGTACAATCTTCTCTCCTACTGCACTTCTGATAATGACAAGTCTGTCTTTGTTTCTCTTTAATTCCCTTTCTCTAACTACCATACACCTAAATGACAAAAACCAAGGTACATATAATCCAGCTCTATGAAGAAATTGTTCACCATGTGTTTGTTCACAATTATTTAGTAAAACTTGTAAAATATTTATTCCAATAATAAGTGGTGTTGTAGATGAGTACTTAGTATCTGTGGTGACCAAAAACATGCATCTAAGTACATCTGAGCCTGGTATGCCTTTCTGAACTTCCAAATCTACTTCTACATAGCCTTCATATGGTAAGGTATTGCATTCCGCACGTTCAATTTTCAATATACTATCAAGGGGGTTAATCTCTGTATGTGCTAAGTTGTTGTCATGAAAAGTTTTGGCCATAATACTAACACAACCTCCAGTGTCTAGGAGAGCATTCAGTTCTATTTTGTTCATAAGTACTTTTACTTCATTGGCTTCATCAACTAGCTCTGGCTCTTTCTTCACTTTATCTCTGTGTGTCATAGGAGCACTCATGTATCTAGTGTTTGGGCAAAGTCTAGCAATGTGACCCTTTTGTCTGCAATTAAAACATGTAGGCATAAAAATATTTATTGCGATTGGCCTTCTGGGTTTATAATTCTGTCTTCTATTATCATAATGACCCCTATATCTTCTGTACTTTCTGCTTGCCTTGTACCATCTTCTTTGTTCTACCCCTAATTGTTCTTTCTCTAAAGTTTTAATTCTATCTAGCAATATTTGAAGTTCAGTTTTAACATCACTTTCAATTTCAGCATATCCATCAATCTTCACACTAGCTCCACAATAAGCATCATGTTCATTACTATGTGCATCTTCTTCAACTTCGCTTAAAATCTTTTTCTATTCTTCTAAGTTCAAAAATGAAATTTGCATACACTTTCACTGTGTCAAACTTATGCCTTACCCTATATTTTATCCCTCTCCTCAATCCAGCATACAATACATTTTGTAAACTTTCTGTATCTGAAGACTTTAGACCTCATAATTGCACTGCCTTTGTGAACAATACCTCAACCCTCCTTGAGTAACTATTAATACTTTCATCAGTATCTTGACTTAATGAGTAAAACTGTCTTAAAATGTCTTCCCTTGACTCTACACTTCCAAAACTACAATCAACTGTGTTCAAAATCTGTCCCAGAGTAGCTTCTGTTCCAAGCCTTCTTGCAGCATCATGTGCAGATCTCTTCAGAGCCTTCAAAACACCTAATTTGACCACATCTTCACTAAATTCATTACTATTCAACAATATCTCCACCTCAAATTTAAATGTGTCCTAGCACACTTCATCTTGTTCACTATCCCCATAAATTTTGAAATTCGTGGACAAAGATAAGATTCATATTCCCACTCAAAATTCACTATCTTCTGAATCTTCTGTCATAATTGCAATCACTTTCAACAGCACAACACCATATCACTATCAAATCACAAACTCAAAGTCACTTTAAAATGTCTGATATCCTACCATACAAGTCATTCTCTTAAAGACTAGAAGTTCTCATTTTTCCATTCACTTCAATTCATAATCACTATCTTCGAATCAAACATATTACATAAGCACTTTCTGAACACTAGTCACTAGTATTCATATAATTCCACAGAATTTTATGTCCCGCGTAACACAAATCTACTATTCAATATTTCTTATCACTTTGTGCAATCACATATAGTATATCACATCAATTGCTTAAAGGTAATACACAATTGTACAATGTCTGCGACAAAACAACTTGTCTCATCAAAGTCAAAATTATCACCCAAATTACACGTATTGAGAAATTAATTCAGCATGCAAAACATCATCTGTACCTAAGTCATCTCTTAAAACCAATGCTTATTCATTCAATCATTATCTATGCACCAGACTTTATCACCAATAAGTTATCAAATAACTCAAAATCTTAATCACATTGTAGCAATAAAAAGTTTCTCTAAATTTTTATACCAAGATGTGTCATCGGTCATTCAGATAAAATCTAAAACATCAATTAATGTATGAGCCTTTAATAAATGAAACACATTGGTAATGTTGTATTATTGCACAACAAATCTAAGTGTCAATAATTCACAATAGAATAATTGCAAATTGTCTAAGTACAAACAATAATTTGCAAAACTATCAATGCAATCCAAAATATTTTATATTGCAAGTGTCTCTTTTCATTATACACAGCTTAAAGTCAAGGTACCTTTTCACTAGGCACTGCACACACAATAATTAGTCACCAAAAATCAATAATCAATATTCATCTGTTATGATCACTCTTTATGTAAACAATCATCAACTGCATAAAATGACACAACTTTAAGTTACAAATTCATTAATAAGTTCCCTTATGTTAATTAAATACAAATATTAAACATTTCAAAATACAAAAACAAGTGTGGGGTAAAATAAATATATGACCAGTTAAATTTATTTAAAATAATGACAATGTTTTATTTTAAATACTGACAATTCAAAGTTCAAATTAAGTCAAATTAGTTTCAGTAAAGAAATTAATTTGGTAACTGTATTTTATGTAATAGGCGAACTAATCAGATTATATATAATCGCATTTGTTCTCAACTAAGAATACAGAGATTGTTCACAACAATTTCATCATTCTCAGCTATTTCCAGATTTATTCTAAGTTTAATTGATTCAATGCATGAATCAATTAAATAATTTTCCCAATAGGTTCTAATACTTCTTAGTCAAAAATATATACTAAGTAGCCCTATTCATCTAAATAACCTAAAGTATGCTAATTCTTTTCTACAAGTACGTCTATCTAAACAAATCACTACTATTGTATATGTGTATTTATTTCAGAATCTATTCATAGTAAATTCATTACCTGTTGAATGAAGTTCATGGGTCATGACCTTTCCAAATAAGGTTACTCTACTACTAAATAATCACCTGACACGTCACATGACCTTTAGCTTCTAATTTAAGAACCAATGAAAGTCAACTTCTACTAATTAATATGCAAACGTCACTAAAGTGGGGGTAAAACGGAATAGCTAACACAGCTGTCAAAAAGCAGTACTTCAAATGTCAGAAACTATTCCCTAGTTTATTCAATGACAAATGACCAAAATTCACAAATGATCTCACCAAAACTCGACTAAATACAAGACAAATACAATTGAGGCTTGAAAATCAAATGTCTGGGGTAATATTGCCAAATATAATTCAATACACAACTAGGTCAATATGAGGGCAAAATGTAGACCATGTGTTGGAATGCAAATGTAAACAAACTCAGCTGATTAAAATCAATATCAGAGTGGTTTCAATGTAGCGGAAAATAGTCAGAATATAGTGTTAAATGTTAAACAGTGCTAAAATTAACTTAGTTACTTAGTAAGTTTATGTCCTTTTTTAGTATTAAAGTACATGCAAAGTGAAAATACTCTTACTTTCGGTTTCACACTACAATAGCTCACCAAAAATGTACATCAATATTCTCTTTTCAATCAAAAACTGCAGTTATCCTTGTGAAAGTAAAACTTTCAAATCAGAAAATAATAAAAATAAATAGAGATTTACTGAAATAACTGCAATTTCTGAAAAGATTATAATGCAATATTTATTTTACTCACGTAATATTGATCTTTACTGCCACTAGACACAAATATATAAGTCCTAATTCACAATTCACAAATGAAGTTCACTGCTACAAAGTTTCTGTCCTTGATGATTGAAGAATACGTCTCCTGGTGATCACAATACACACAATACACATCCTGTCTCCCTGCGGCCTGAAATGCGTCCCAGCATTTCAAAGAAGGTTCCCGAACGATGGCACATCATCACGTACAGCCTGGCCACAAAACGACCAGATATGGTGTTAGCGAAAGTCCAAACGATCCAATATAATCCATATGGCTATATGTTCAAATTCATCAACTTGGTTATGGCAGTCGATTACTGCTACAAATGTTAATCAGGCTGATAAACCAAATCATACACTTTTATCAATGTAGATGTTCAATACGGTGCATATATTATAATATTTCCACTGTCTTTCCATTCTTTAAAATTAAATTTCTGATTTCTCCTGTATTCATTTAATGTTTATGGACTAAAAGGCACAACACACGTTGGGCGCCAATATTACCAGTCTTAACTTTCCAAGCTTATTAAATGGTTCTTATTGGAAAGAAAGTCACGGGTTCGTTTTTAAGTCTTTATTGCACCGTTTCAGTTATCATAAACATGTAGATTCCAATAACCGTATTCCATATAATATAAGAAAGAAGTAACACTACTTATTACAATACATATATAACTGTTCTTGTAATATAAACATAAGGACATAGTAAACAAAGAATATATGCGTTACTTAAATATGATATTACACATACGTCAGGTTATTGTCTAGTGGCGTTAAAATGACATAACATACAATGACATACAATGTACATATACAATAAACAAACATGTCTGAGGGACTGAACTCCTCACTCTCAATCACACATCTCTAAGGTGAATGCAATTCATGCTGGTTATAACTGAAAACCCAAAACCATGAATGCAATATTAAATGTAAAGAACAATTAGCAGATTATGCTATATTGAAACCAATCCTCAAAAGTCTGATACCACGAAAATACATAATTCAGCCTAACAAATCTACCAAATGCATTATTACATTTCCAACACATTGCAAACACAAATAGAATAGTTAAAAGATCAAATGCAACCAATACTGACCATAATAGTTTTCCTTTACCTCGACCAGATCAAATTAAAAGCTTCCACAACTTCTCAAACGTTTTCAACAATGGAGGGAAAATCATTGCAACAATGATAATCAAAGTCACCTGACCAATTTCAAAGAATTCACTTAACCATATAACATATCATGGTATAAGAGAAACAGTAACCAATAACTGGTAAAAAGGTAAAATCAATATGCATGAATGGTCTCCTTTAAACTCTCAGAATTTCAACTGGGCTACATACTTCCCTTCTCCGAAAAATGACGTCCCGTCATTCACTCTAGGCTCGTCATTCTGTCTAACAATCACTACTACTTTAGCAATAACACTACAACACAAGCTGTCCATAAGTATTTACTAGAGTACTTTAGTGGTCTAAAATACTTAATCAACCATATAAACGTACTTATTTAAATTACAAAAAGTTCAAATCTACCAGCAATCAACCAGTATTTCATTTTTACCAAAAATACATCCCCATAGCTGATCAATTTAACCCAACCATTAAAATGTTAGTCTTACATCTCCCCTCCTTCAATATTGCTTCAACGCAATCTAATCTGCATGTCAACAGTTTGTTTCACTCATGAATTAACCAAAATTTTGATAAAAACATGTATCAATAAAACATAAAATTGGTTCAATAGCTCTATTAATCTCATTTTAGTCTTCTTCATCAGAGACTCTATCACGTTCTGTGCCACAATCAAATCCAAGTTTCTCAAAACTCCTGACTGTGCTAGAATTTCAAGAGCTTCAATCCTTAAATCAGGTTGTCTCTGAACCATCTGGTTTATCTGGTAACCTCTGTACCTATCTGGTGGTCTTCTCTGTCTCTCTGATCTTCTTATTACTGGCTCCTCTGCAATTTCTTCTCTCTCATCAACTTCATCTATCTGACCTTCTTGACATTGATCTCAAGTGTCTCTTGTAGCATTTCTGTCTACTTCTACCTGTTCTATCACATCTTTTCTTCTAGTGATATCATCAGTTTCTTCTCTCTCTTCATCTGAACGGTATGTTCTCCTGCTAGTGTCCTCAGTGTTCCTGTCTCCAACTGTAGTTCCTGTTGTGTTATCTTCAACTACCTTTGGTCTTGTATCCTCATTCGTCTGAGAGGGTTGTTCCATTTCATTACCAACATCATCTCTTTGCTCAGCTCTATGCTCTATATGTTGGTCAACAATATCATCTCTATCTCTTCTATCCTCTATTTCTTTTCCTCTTGTACCGGTACCTGTTTTAACTTCACTTACTCCTCTGGGATTGTAGTCGTCCCCACTTCGGTGTGTCATGTCTACACACTCATATCCCTCTTCAATTTCACTTTCTGTTTCATCTTTGACGTCGTCTCTATTTTTCTCATATACATTATCTTCTTCCTTATGTATCTCAGTTCTACTTTCGTTAGATGACTGTTTCCCCTGTTCTTCTTTCACTTTCTTTTCCTCATCATCTTGCACCACTTCCTCATTGTCGTCTCCCTGGCAATTAACCGGGTACAAATGATTCCTGTGAATTGTCTTCAATAATCCTGATCTTCTACCTCTGGTCTTGAACACTGGTATCTCACTTCTAGGCTGATCCGCGACCTCGTACATCTCTTCTTCAAATTTGTCATCGATGTTATGCTTCCCATCAAATGCTAGTTTCTTTACTAATACTGTGTCTCCTATCTCTATCCTAACCGCCTTTACCTTTTTGTCGTATCCTGTACTCTGCTTTGCTTTCGACTTCTGTGTGTATTCCTGAACTACTTCGTTAGTTCCCTTCATCCTTTCCCTAAGGTCTTCTATATATTCCCTAGTTGCTGGGTTCTTGATGCTATCTCGCTCTATGTCATAAACTGCGTCAATAGATAATCTCGGTCTTCGTCCGAACATCAACTCGTAAGGTGATATCTTTGTTGTCTTGTGAGGGATGCAATTGTAGGCAAACACTTATGGCGCAATGTACCGCTTCCAGTCCTGTTTCTGTTTAGGCTCTAATGTCCCTAATATGTCTAGGAGGGTCCTATTCATTCTCTCTGTCTGACCATTTCCCATCGGGTGGTAAGGTGTTGTCCTTGACTTCTTCATGTTTGTCAATCTACACAGTTCCTGCATTGTCTCAGACTCAAAACTTGCGCCTTGGTCGGAATGTAAGGTGGATGGTATACCGTAATGAACTATAAAGTTGTTGAAAAGAGCTTCTGCCGTGGTTTTAGCTGTCTGGTTCTTTGTTGGAATTGCTTGCTTGAATTTAGTGTAATGGTCTGAAATGACTAAGATGTTTGAAATGTTGCCTTTGGATGGTTCCAGTGTTTGAGACACCTTTGGCAATTCTTAATACAGTTTTCCACATCTTGCTGTATTCCTGGCCAATAAAACCTTTCTTTCAGTAGTGACATGGTCCTATCCTTTCCAGGATGTACTACATCTGTATGTACTCCTTTTAAGACTTCTTCCCTATAACATGGAGGTACTATCAATTGGTCATAACATTTGTCTCCTTCTCCTATGTATTTATACATAAGCCCCCTCTTCATCATCAAATTCTTAAAATGCCTCCTCATCACTATATCATCCCAACTATGTATCTGCCTGGGTAACCTTTCATCTATCACAGCTCTTCTCCACTTCTCTATCATCTGTTCCTGTCTCTGACTTCTTCTCAGTTCTCTCAACTCCTTCTGAGCTAACGTCTGTCCTGCCTCTTCTAATGTCTCTACTAGGTTGATATTCATATTTGGTATTGTCTGAATCAGTGGTGTCTCATGTGTGCTATTGCATATGGCCTTAACTGCTTCGTCATCAAGCGTCTTCTCCTTCTCATCTCTCTCTCGATACCTACCTCAGTTCATCACTGTTCTTTGGAGTCGGCCAGTTATTCACCTTCTCTATCTTTCCTGGATCGGTCTCCACTCCTTCCCCACTAACTACATGTCCAAGAAAATGAACTTTTTGTTGTATGAAAAAGCATTTCTCGGGAAATAGTTTCAGGTTGCATTCTATCATTTGAGGTGGTATTCTGCGATGTGGTTGTTTGAAAGGTGCTTGGCAATCTCGTAAACGGTCAATTCGATGTTTAATCATGTCGCAATTCCAATGTCTGTGTCTGATGTTGAAAAAATGTCCCTATTCTTTTCAAGTAAACTATCTATCTTCTTTCTTTCATCTAAAGTTCGGTTATTGTCTTCATCAACATGTGTCTGCCTAAGTACATCTGACTTGTCTTCTTCAATCTTGTTGAACACTTCATCGTCAACCTTGGCGGGTTGCAGTTCACTCTCATTTGATTCTGGAATAGTTGCTGTGGTTTTTGCATGATTAACTGCCTTGTCTATATATTCATTTATATGTTTACTTTCATTGGCCTTAGTACAATCTTCTCTCCTACTGCACTTCTGATAATGACAAGTCTGTCTTTGTTTCTCTTTAATTCCCTTTCTCTAACTACCATACACCTAAATGACAAAAACCAAGGTACATATAATCCAGCTCTATGAAGAAATTGTTCACCATGTGTTTGTTCACAATTATTTAGTAAAACTTGTAAAATATTTATTCCAATAATAAGTGGTGTTGTAGATGAGTACTTAGTATCTGTGGTGACCAAAAACATGCATCTAAGTACATCTGAGCCTGGTATGCCTTTCTGAACTTCCAAATCTACTTCTACATAGCCTTCATATGGTAAGGTATTGCATTCCGCACGTTCAATTTTCAATATACTATCAAGGGGGTTAATCTCTGTATGTGCTAAGTTGTTGTCATGAAAAGTTTTGGCCATAATACTAACACAACCTCCAGTGTCTAGGAGAGCATTCAGTTCTATTTTGTTCATAAGTACTTTTACTTTATTGGCTTCACAACTAGCTCTGGCTCTTTCTTCACTTTATCTCTGTGTGTCGTAGGAGGACTCATGTATCTAGTGTTTGGGCAAAGTCTAGCAATGTGACCCTTTTGTCTGCAATTAAAACATGTAGGCATAAAAATATTTATTGCGATTGGCCTTCTGGGTTTATAATTCTGTCTTCTATTATCATAATGACCCCTATATCTTCTGTACTTTCTGCTTGCCTTGTACCATCTTCTTTGTTCTACCCCTAATTGTTCTTTCTCTAAAGTTTTAATTCTATCTAGCAATATTTGAAGTTCAGTTTTAACATCACTTTCAATTTCAGCATATCCATCAATCTTCACACTAGCTCCACAATAAGCATCATGTTCATTACTATGTGCATCTTCTTCAACTTCGCTTAAAATCTTTTTCTATTCTTCTAAGTTCAAAAATGAAATCTTCATACACTTTCACTGTGTCAAACTTATACCTTACCCTATATTTTATCTCTCTCCTCAATCCAGCATACAATACATTTTGTAAACTTTCTGTATCTGAAGACTTTAGACCTCATAATTGCACTGCCTTTGTGAACAATACCTCAACCCTCCTTGAGTAACTATTAATACTTTCATCAGTATCTTGACTTAATGAGTAAAACTGTCTTAAAATGTCTTCCCTTGACTCTACACTTCCAAAACTACAATCAACTGTGTTCAAAATCTGTCCCAGAGTAGCTTCTGTTCCAAGCCTTCTTGCAGCATCATGTGCAGATCTCTTCAGAGCCTTCAAAACACCTAATTTGACCACATCTTCACTAAATTCATTACTATTCAACAATATCTCCACCTCAAATTTAAATGTGTCCTAGCACACTTCATCTTGTTCACTATCCCCATAAATTTTGAAATTCGTGGACAAAGATAAGATTCATATTCCCACTCAAAATTCACTATCTTCTGAATCTTCTGTCATAATTGCAATCACTTTCAACAGCACAACACCATATCACTATCAAATCACAAACTCAAAGTCACTTTAAAATGTCTGATATCCTACCATACAAGTCATTCTCTTAAAGACTAGAAGTTCTCATTTTTCCATTCACTTCAATTCATAATCACTATCTTCGAATCAAACATATTACATAAGCACTTTCTGAACACTAGTCACTAGTATTCATATAATTCCACAGAATTTTATGTCCCGCGTAACACAAATCTACTATTCAATATTTCTTATCACTTTGTGCAATCACATATAGTATATCACATCAATTGCTTAAAGGTAATACACAATTGTACAATGTCTGCGACAAAACAACTTGTCTCATCAAAGTCAAAATTATCACCCAAATTACACGTATTGAGAAATTAATTCAGCATGCAAAACATCATCTGTACCTAAGTCATCTCTTAAAACCAATGCTTATTTATTCAATCATTATCTATGCACCAGACTTTATCACCAATAAGTTATCAAATAACTCAAAAACTTAATCACATTGTAGCAATAAAAAGTTTCTCTAAATTTTTATACCAAGATGTGTCATCGGTCATTCAGATAAAATCTAAAACATCAATTAATGTATGAGCCTTTAATAAATGAAACACATTGGTAATGTTGTATTATTGCACAACAAATCTAAGTGTCAATAATTCACAATAGAATAATTGCAAATTGTCTAAGTACAAACAATAATTTGCAAAACTATCAATGCAATCCAAAATATTTTATATTGCAAGTGTCTCTTTTCATTATACACAGCTTAAATTCAAGGTACCTTTTCGCTAGGCACTGCACACACAATAATTAGTCACCAAAAATCAATAATCAATATTCATCTGTTATGATCACTCTTCATGTAAACAATCATCAACTGCATAAAATGACACAACTCTAAGTTACAAATTCATTAATAAGTTCCCTTATGTTAATTAAATACAAATATTAAACATTTCAAAATACAAAAACAAGTTTGGGGTAAAATAAATATATGACCAGTTAAATTTATTTAAAATAATGACAATGTTTTATTTTAAATACTGACAATTCAGAGTTCAAATTAAGTCAAATTAGTTTCAGTAAAGAAATTAATTTGGTAACTGTATTTTATGTAATAGGCGAACTAATCAGATTATATATAATCGCATTTGTTCTCAACTAAGAATACAGAGATTGTTCACAACAATTTCATCATTCTCAGCTATTTCCAGATTTATTCTAAGTTTAATTGATTCAATGCATGAATCAATTAAATAATTTTCCCAATAGGTTCTAATACTTCTTAGTCAAAAATATATACTAAGTAGCCCTATTCATCTAAATAACCTAAAGTATGCTAATTCTTTTCTACAAGTACGTCTATCTAAACAAATCACTACTATTGTATATGTGTATTTATTTCAGAATCTATTCATAGTAAATTCATTACCTGTTGAATGAAGTTCATGGGTCATGACCTTTCCAAATAAGGTTACTCTACTACTAAATAATCACCTGACACGTCACATGACCTTTAGCTTCTAATTTAAGAACCAATGAAAGTCAACTTCTACTAATTAATATGCAAACGTCACTAAAGTGGGGGTAAAACGGAATAGCTAACACAGCTGTCAAAAAGCAGTACTTCAAATGTCAGAAACTATTCCCTAGTTGATTCAATGACAAATGACCAAAATTCACAAATGATCTCACCAAAACTCGACTTAATACAAGACAAATACACTCGAGGCTTGAAAATCAAATGTCTGGGGTAATATTGCCAAATATAATTCAATACACAACTAGGTCAAAATGAGGGCAAAATGTAGACCATGTGTTGGAATGCAAATGTAAACAAACTCAGCTGATTAAAATCAATATCAGAGTGGTTTCAATGTAGCGGAAAATAGTCAGAATATAGTGTTAAATGTTAAACAGTGCTAAAATTAACTTAGTTACTTAGTAAGTTTATGTCCTTTTTTAGTATTAAAGTACATGCAAAGTGAAAATACTCTTACTTTCGGTTTCACACTACAATAGCTCACCAAAAATGTACATCAATATTCTCTTTTCAATCAAAAACTGCAGTTATCCTTGTGAAAGTAAAACTTTCAAATCAGAAAATAATAAAAATAAATAGAGATTTACTGAAATAACTGCAATTTCTGAAAAGATTATAATGCAATATTTATTTTACTCACATTGTAAACCTTGATCTTTACTGCCACTAGACACAAATATACAAGTCCTAATTCACAATTCACAAATGAAGTTCACTGCTACAAAGTTTCTGTCCTTGATGATTGAAGAATACGTCTCCTGGTGATCACAATACACACAATACACATCCTGTCTCCCTGCGGCCTGAAATGCGTCCCAGCATTTCAAAGAAGGTTCCCGAACGATGGCACATCATCACGTACAGCCTGGCCACAAAACGACCAGATATGGTGTTAGCGAAAGTCCAAACGATCCAATATAATCCATATGGCTATATGTTCAAATTCATCAACTTGGTTATGGCAGTCGATTACTGCTACAAATGTTAATCAGGCTGATAAACCAAATCATACACTTTTATCAATGTAGATGTTCAATACGGTGCATATATTATAATATTTCCACTGTCTTTCCATTCTTTAAAATTAAATTTCTGATTTCTCCTGTATTCATTTAATGGTTATGGGTTAAAAGGCACAACACACGTTGGGCGCCAATATTACCAGTCTTAACTTTCCAAGCTTATTAAATGGTTCTTATTGGAAAGAAAGTCACGGGTTCGTTTTTAAGTCTTTATTGCACCGTTTCAGTTATCATAAACATGTAGATTCCAATAACCGTATTCCATATAATATAAGAGAGAACGTTCTGAAAATAGAAAAGAGTAACAATACTTATAACAATACATATATAACTGTTCTTGTAATATAAACATAAGGTACATAGTAAACAAAAAATATATGCGTTACTTAAATATGATATGACACTTACGTCAGGTTATTGTCTAGTGGCGTTAAAATGACATAACATTCAATGACATACAATGTACATATACAATAAACAAACATGTCTGAGGGACTGAACTCCTCACTCTCAATCACACATCTCTAAGGTGAATGCAATTCATGCTGGTTATAACTGAAAACCCAAAACCATGAATGCAATATTAAATGTAAAGAACAATTAGCAGATTATGCTATATTGAAACCAATCCTCAAAAGTCTGATACCACGAAAATACATAATTCAGCCTAACAAATCTACCAAATGCATTATTACATTTCCAAAACATTGCAAACACAAATAAAATAGTTAAAAGATCAAATGCAACCAATACTGACCATAATAGTTTTCCTTTACCTCGACAAGATCAAATTAAAAGCTTCCACAACTTCTCAAACATTTTCAACAATGAGGGTAAAATCTTTGCATCAATGATAATTACAGTCACCTGACCAATTTCAAAGAATTCACTCAACCATATAACATATCATGGTCTAAGGGAAACAATAACCAATAACTGGTAAAAAAGTAAAATCAATATGCATGAATTGTCTCCCTTAAACTCTCAGAATTTCAACTGGACTACACATGTAGTAATGTTACGGAATGTTTCACTGACATGTCTTCCCAGAATTAAATATTTACATGTAATCATGTTACGGAATGTTTCACTGGCATGCCTTCCCAGAGTTAAATATTTACATGTAATCATGTTACGGTATGTTTCACTGACATGCCTTCCCGTAGTAAAATGTTTACACGCAAAATTTTTACGTAGAGTTACAAAACTATCATACCTTTTCCAGCTCCTCGAGTTCGGTGAAGTCATTCTCATATGTGGTTTTCCACGTTGTAAAATTGCCGTCAGCGTTCTCTGTCAGTTCTAAAGATAAGTATGGAAGACCATTAGCGTCAAAAACAAACCGCTTCATGCCTTTATGATAAAATATTATGGTCCTTTTATGAAAATATAATTGTGATTATTTTTTTTAATTTAATCGTTTAATTAAAGGTGAAAATATAAACAAGAGGGACATGATGGCCCTAAATCGCTCACCTGAGTAAAAGAGTTTAACCTTTGTTATCAATATTGCTTGATATTTGTTCTCAAAAAATATTGAAAAACATACTGGTCAAACATGGTGCCTGGATAATCACTGACATGACTTGTCACATGTGCCTGCACACTGACAAGACTTGTCACAGTTTCCTGCACACTGACAGGACTTGGTGATTGACTGCACACTGACAGGATTTTGTTCAGTTGCCTGCACACTGACAGGACTAGGTATTTAACTGCACACTGACATAATTTGATTCTTATACCTGCACACCGATAGGACTATGTTCCGTTGCCTGCACAATTGATAATTGACAGCACACTGACAACACTTGGTAAAGATACCTGCACACTGACAGGTCTTTTTTTCAGTTGCCTGCATACTGACAGGATTTTGTTCAATTGCCTGCAATCTGACAATACTTCGTTCAATTGCCTGCACACTGAAAAAAACTATGTTAAATTGCTTGCACACTGAACGAACGTTTAGTATAGATACACAAACAACAAACAGTGCACCATCCAATAAAATCAATAATTTAATTAAATGAATCAAAAACATGTTTAAACCTTTTATGTACTTCGTTTTGTTCGGTATAATAAAATACTTACGCCTCAGGTGATATTTATATAATATTTTTTAAATATAACAAAACTCCATTGGACTATAACTACCTGACTCGGTTGGTATGGCGACGAAGTTGGAGGGGATGCAGGGGTCGCTCATACCGATTGTGATTGGCTCGAACCATAAACTGGTATATCAAAATTGAAGACTGTATCGCGTTTACAGACGCAGTGATTTTTTTATACTTTCAAGGCCCATAATTTAGGCATGCATGGGCGGATCTGGTTTTCAAAAAGAACCGAGCTCTTATGGATATCTAAATACTGTACAAGTTCCATCGAGATACAATCAACACTGAAGACTGTATCGTGTTCACAAGCAATTGTTTACCGACGCACGGACGCACGGACGCACATACTACGTACATTACCATTTGGCCAGAAGAGCTAATCACGATAATCGCACAACTGATTGTAAAACTTGTTTGCTCGTCCAAATACCTGCAGAGTAACAACGCCATCTTCCCTGTACGTCGTGATTATTCGGTGGTCCGGTACCACAGAAATGTTGCTGTTAAACGTCCATGTGACGATAGGGGTACGGGCGACCGCATATCCGACATATAAACACGGCGCTCTCGCCCGCCTTCACTGTAAGACTCGACAGGGGAGTCACCACGCTGGGTGACATCTCAAACAAGAACTCCTGACTGCCCGCCTGCAAGACAAGCAATGTTTGGCTACATTTTAATAACAAGAAATGTTGTTGTTGTTTTTCTTCAACTGCGCATGTGACTACAATATGTGTATAGCGTTACTTGATTGCATATAAGTGACTGCAGTATGTGTATGACGTGATTACAGTATGACAACAATATGTGTATAATGGGACAACTGTATATGTTGGTGACAACAGTATGTGTATAATGAAACAGCTGTATACATCTAAGACAACATCATGCGTATAACGTGACAGTTGTATATGTGTATTGTAACAGTATGCGTATAATGCGACAGCTGTGTATGTCTATGACAACATTATGCGTATAACATGACAGCTGCATATTTCTATGACAACAGTATGCGTATAATGAGACAGCTGTATACGTCTATGACAACTGTATGCGTATAACGTGACAGCTGTGTATGTCTATGACAACAGTATACGTATAACATGACAGCTGCCTATGTCTATGACAACAGTATGCGTATAATAAGACAGCTGTATACGTCTATGACAACAGTATGCGTATAACGTGACAGTTGTATATATCTATTATAACAATATGCGTATAATGCGACAGCTGTATATGTCTATGACAACAGTATGCGTATAACGTGACAGCTGCATATGTCTATGACAACAGTATGCGTATAACGTGACAGCTGTATATGACTATGACAACAGTATGTGCATACCGTGACCACAGTTTGAGCATAACACGACTACAGTTTGAGCATAACATGACTTCAGTTTAAGCATAACATGACTACAGTTTCAGCATAAAGTGACAACAGTTTGAACAAAACGTGACTACAGTATGCGTATGACGAGACAACGGTATGTGCATACCGTGACCACAGTTTGAGCATAATGTGACTAAAGTTTGAGCATAACATAAATTCAGTTTAGGCATAACATGACTACAGTTTTAGCATAACATGACTTCAGTTTGAGCATAAAGTGACTGCAGTTTGAGCATATCATAACTTCAGTTTAAGCATAACATGACTACAGTTTGAGCATACCGTGACTACAGCTTTAGCATAACACGACTACAGTTTGAGCATAAAGTGACTACAGTTTGAACATAACACGACTAAGTTTGAGCATAACGTGACTACTGTTTGAACATAACGTCGCTACAGTAAGACTCCGGTATTATACTTTGTTCATAACCTGACTAAAGTAAGTGTAAAACGTAACTTAAGTATTTGTATCTCATGAAAGAAATTTTCGTAAATAAAGAGTTTTATTTCATTAAAGTTAAATACATGTTAAATTTCCGTTTAAAATTTAAACCCGGAAAAATGTGTATTGCATAATGAGTTTACTGATTCCGCTAATCTTCAGCAATACAATTTGAAAGAAATAGGACGTACGGTTTTCGTCGAATTAAATTGCTTTTGTGAAAGTAAAACTAATACTATTTAAAAGTACTTTAAATTTTGATAGAAAACAAAAAATATTCTAGTCAGTTGATCTGTTGTGGGGTTGTATCACTTCTCGTTGATTCTCATGCGGTATGGACTTGACGCAAGAGTCTCAAAGTGATACAAGGATAATAAACCGACTAACATAATATTCCCTAGGTTAGTATTTAAACCTGAAGGTCATATAAACCATTATTAATCAACTATTACGTATTTGGCGAGATACAGAGACAAAAGCGGTACCAATACCAGATAATTGAAGACAATATATGCCAGAACTCGCTCAATATCTACCAAACTCGGGCAATATCAACAAAACTCGTCTAATATGAGTTTCCTCCGTTTTGATTGGCTAAAAAACTCGCCTAATATAGGATTTGAGAAATGGACCATTTTCATTGGCTGTCGAAACTCGCCTAATATGAGAAATATGTCGGAAATTATTATAGTAGCCATTTTGTTTTTCGTTTTCCGACTATTTTAAAAAGTTTGTGCTTCTTATAAACCTATTTGGAATACTTGAACATATTGAATGATTGAACCACCGTGTACGGTTTGATATTACAGTTGTATTTCACCCTTTTGTGGATTTTACGACTATTACGATTTTGTGCACCGACAAAAAGGACGACGAAGGTGAAACATTTGACGTTTTGGCAAATGATTTACGAATTTAAGACGAAAAGACATGCTTCCTTACAATGTACAGTGCTTTATTCATAAGTATGTGCAATGTCACTCTAAGGATGCATGTCAAAATCAGCAAAGTCAAGTCTAGAAAAGCAGACACCATGAATGGATAAGGAATAAATACGGCTTCACTGTGAAATAAAGGTAAGTTATAAGAATGTTTTTAACCAAAATGGTAAAAGTTCTTTATTCAAATACTAGGGCTCAGGCAAATACAGCTAACCTCGGACAAATATCTACTGGGTCAATATGAAATCACCCAATTAATAACATTATAATACAACTTTGGTAGTTTTATCTTATTTAAAACAGTTGTTATCTTATGTCAGGATTCTATGGTTATTATGAATTTCATTTACTCGTGACAATTAGTCAGCCTTAGCAAACAGTTCCGCACTGTATCTTTATTCCGGATTTAAGAACAATTTCGACTTTATTTTTAACCTTGTTATAATATACAAGTACCACATAGTGTGGTCACTTCTCTTAACATGAGACACACAGTCAAGACTGTATAAATTGTAAAGAAAATAATTTATGTCGTCATTACATAACTGATGATAACACTTTTAAACCCCTTCAATTGACTTAATTGGAGAATTTCTTCTTTCTTCTCTGCTTAACAAGTTTATTCTATTAATAGCACTAAATATATTGATCGCTTATACAAACAGTAACACAAAACTTAAATGGTAGGTCCTGGTAGATTCTTGAAGAAAGATCTGAAATTTAAAACGATCTTAATTAAGATTTAAAATAATAATTATGACACCTAGTGCAGTTAGTTAGTGACCTACAAAATATAAACATGAACATTGTTAAAAGTATGACCATTATATTTTTAAGACATAGACACACTGTCACAAATATGGGTGAAAAAATTAAAATCAAAAAAATCAAAATGAAATATAAGTTCCTAATAAAACGACAAGATTTCTTTAATTATTCATTGTGTAAACTGGGTTTTACTTGTGTATTCCTACAATTGAATCGACAAGCATGTAGAGTTTGAAGAGGGCAGGCACTCTGGAACATTTAGGTGATTTAAAATGGCGTGGAGAAGTGCACCTGTATGTTTTATATTTTCATGGAAAAACGATCCCTCAATTCGAGTTGTGATCGGAGTACATGTGTTTCTTTGCTCTCAAATCCTTTGTATAAAAATGTATAAGGCAGATAGAGATAATATACCTACTAACTCAGGATATCAGGATATTTTAGATGACTCGGCGTATATCGACTTTCATCAATTGTGCCGCGTATAGTGATGTTGCTCAACCTAACATCCTTTTGTACAAGTTAAGGTGTATTTGGTGACTTGATGGTTACTGTAAAGGCGATGATTCGTGGAACGAATACCAAGCAAAGTGTACTGCAAATGTAATATGTATGGCTCTCTGATTATGTTAGATTAATGATTCGGGTATTAGCTTAAGAGTTTGAAAGGGTGTTGTACCCTTTTTATCACCCTTATGAGAGTAAACATTGACACCCTTCTACGATCATTTAAAAAAAACGCTCAAAAAAATCAAATGGTTATTTGGTTTTTATTTTATCTCATATTATGATAATAAGTATTAAACTTTACATACATGTGTTTGGCAGATGATTCTTAATAGTACTTCATCCAAACACAAATCCTAACATTGTCTGTGAATCTCGAATGTTCTTTACAGCACGATACAATATTGGATTTTACTTTTCTCTAAAGTACCCGGACCGACTTCTGCAGCATCCTGCACTTTTAAAACTATTAAAGTTTATTACCATTATTGTTGTTCAGTTTAAAAAAATAGTTTTCCTATAACCATGGTAGTGAATCAGGTTCTAAGCACGTCTCTTAACACAAGACAAACAGTCTTAATACTCAATTATGAAGAATATTGATTCCTATAACCATGGTAGTGAAACATATGTTCGTCACTTCATTTTAGATGAACCCAAAACTCCAAAGTCCAAGAAACAAATTATGGTCATTACTTTTAACATCAGACCAAAAGTGAAAAGTCCCAGTTATGAATATTAGTCATTCTAATTACCATAGTAGAAAATTAAATTATGATTACTTCTCCTTACATGAGACCTTATGTCAAAAGTCCCAGTTATGAAGAAAAGTCATTCCTATTACCATGACATTGAAACTGTGATCACTTGTATTAATATGAGTCAAGATGTCTAAGTACCCCATTATGAAGAAGAGGCTTTACGTAACAATGATTGTCA
Organism: Mya arenaria; assembly: GCF_026914265.1. Lineage (NCBI taxonomy): Eukaryota > Metazoa > Mollusca > Bivalvia > Myida > Myidae > Mya > Mya arenaria. The sequence continues at coordinate 57,806,299 of NC_069128.1, forward strand.
TATTGATAACCCTTCCCAACCCTATCCAACGACTTAACAGGAGTATTTCCCCCCTTATTTAATTGCTTAATAAGTTGAAGTGCATAATATTTATACAAACATGTTCCCTATGACATTGAGTTTATTGATCGCTGATAACAAATAGATAAATAAATCGTCACCTTAGTGCAAGAACTCAATATCTGATTCTATTTATATATGCTGTTATTCAGTTATTGCACTAAGGTGACGAAATGTTAAATGGCAGGCCCTACAATTACGGTGATGAGACAGTAGATCTTTCACTTTTAATAGCTTGAAGTAAAATCTGCAATCGTAAACCGATCTTTAACACTCAAATGTATCATGACAAACAATTTTGAAAAATAATGACTCACGAAAAATATAAACATAACATTGTTTTATAATACAAATATAAAATAATAATTATAAAAGATATAAAGTCATAGACAAACAGTAACACATATGTGTGGAAATAAAACAATAAGGCCGCTTACAATAGTGTCGGTCAACCACACACTTTCTTAGTACAAGTTGAGATGTATTCAGGGGACTTAATTGGTATATACTATAAGGGCGATTGAACTTCAAACGAATAACTCGGCTGTCGCAGATTGTTGAGTGTAAGATAGGTTCATCTTAACCCGACTGTAGTAAATTGGGTTTAGTAAATTTGCTTCAGCGTAAAGACAGAACAAGCTAATACTACGGCTTTATTGTTGCACTGGCAGTTTTAACCACAAGAGTATTTCTATGTTGGAAAATTATCTCCTAGCTACATTTTTGTGCGAGCACTTAGCACTTTTCGCTACAATACCCATCATTGAGGTTCAGAGTAGTTCCGACAATGACGTAATGCGTCCACTACTAGAATCTGAGCAATAGAATGATGACCCAAGTCTCTCCGAACATTGGCATCGACAGAAAGAGCCAGGGGTTGCTGTTGGAACACAGCTTGAGCAAGCAATCAAGGGTCGATCAGGGGTTGTTGGAACAGGTGCATCAGCGTGATCCAGCTACCAGACGTATTTTGGCTCGTACGTAGCTTTTCATATTCCACCTCAATGAAAATGCGGAATTAAAGTTAAAGACACCTTAAGGCCGACACGCTTAAACCAAGAGCTCAGGGCTCAGTAGCTTCACCGCATAGGTTCAGTCAAATACTATTGACACACAATACTCTATATATACTCATGTACGAAAAGATTCAAAACACTCTTTTTTCGAATACCTTAAAGGTTGACTGCATTCACGGCGTGGTGTATGACGTCAATCAAGAATTTAACGTAAACGCTTGATGCTTGTTTTTCTTTTATTTACCAGGGGCAAGCTCAGTAGCCATAACTTAGCGAAAAAACATGTGTGCAGGCACCATAATATATTATATTAATCCAGACATACCGTACAAAATGTTTTTCTGAAACAGACCACACATACATCTTACTTTCATGTGTTTCAAAGTATATTATGATGACTGACTGATTAAAAGCAGTTCTGTTAATGTTAGATGTTGGATCAAGTGGGAACAAGTGTAAGGTTTTGCGCATATAAACAAGTTTAAAAAACCCCAGTAACCTCGTGTTACAGTGAAATTGTCTTTCAATGACTGTTCAAAGACGCTGTGTGGACCAATCATTTTTGATGACGCTATTGTGACGAGTATTTGGTCTGGTTTTGATGATAGTGCGTTTGTGTCAATTATTCAGCGTCGTTTGGGCCATCATCTTGTGCCTCTCAACATGGTTTATATTTGAATAACTGACTACTGTTTCAGCGCATGTGAACGATATGTGACGATATTGGCCATTCTGCTATTTTTTGGATCGTCCATCGCCATAACTCAGACATAAACGTAAAAAACAAACACAACTGAAATTGTGATACATGTTTTATTTTTCGTTAATATTAATATACAAGTAAAAACATTATTATTGACACATCTTGGTAGTTTAGTTCAATTTTAAAAGAAATTTGCAATCATCTTACTTTAAATCTATTGTATATAATAAATAGGTTGATATGTGTCAAATACGTAAATCACATCAACTTATACCACTTGGTGATTTTTTTCGTATTGACACGGTGTTTATCTACTGTCAGGCATGCATAGTTATCATGTATCAGCGTTTCTTTTTTGTAGGCACAAGAAAGAAAGAAATAGAACAGTTGTGAAAAAGGCTGAGATATTCAGCAATCAGAACCACAATGGTCATCATAATGCAAAATTCTCAATGAAGGAAGATAAGCCAAAACACAAAACCAGTGTTGACAAACAAAAGTATGATAAAAACCTATTTTCTTTGGATGAATTAAAAAAATTGACACTTATCCCACTATCATTAAAATTATAACAATTGTATTCTTAGATTAAATTCGCAATAAATTTTATCTGCTCTATGCATTGTCATTTGTATATTATAACATATATTTTATATCATAAAAGAAATAGCTAATACTCTAATAGATTGTCTTTAAACTTAAATATTCTTTATAACGTTCACAAACAGCCCGTACACTGGTCCAAAAGCGAAAAATCCTATGTATAAATAAACTTGTGCATTATAACAACGGTCACCCTTCGACTCACAATCGCATTGTACTCAATTATATGTAACTTAACCTGAACTTCATTAGTAATTATACCAGAAACACGTTGGCAAACATCAACTAAATTAGTATCGTGTTAAATACGATGAAGTTGTCCTTTTTGAAATAGATAATCATTGAAAGTTCAAAATATATCTATTTTGTTATTATTATCTTTGAATGCGACAGAAAATAGTATTTTTCATAAAAACGTTCGTAACACTTTCGAAAATATACTTATATACTTATACCAAAATAAGGCATTTAAAATATTAAGCGTCGAAAAATGTGTCACTTTGATATACACAGTCTTGGCCACTTGGGTAAAATCCATGATACATATACATAAACAATCCGAGAATCGATAAGGGCACACTAACTAAAATTATTAAAGTATTTTACAGAGAAAGAATGGTAAACGCAAGAAGAGACAACAGAAGGCTTCCGAGAGCGGCAGCCATCTTTTCCTTCCCGCTGCAGTCACCTACTTTCACCGTCAGTGTTAGGATGTTGCTTTCACCGTTTGCGTCAGTGCCCTTAATGGCGACCGTGTACTCGTCTTTTGTGGCCTTGTCGATGGTAGTCCCGGAAGCCGTTGTCACAGCTCCATCTGTTGAACCAACATCAAAGTCGGTATCTGCAATGGTTACGCGTTTTAAGACATTGATAGAGAGAGGGACTCGATCAGTGTCAACGGTGTTCTAAATCACACACTTTTCGTATTACAAATACATAAATCTAACATATATGTTTCAATTTTAGCATACAAACATCATTGTTGTCGACTTTTGATCTTTGTAAACAAAACGGGTTCTTTTATGTGTTGTAATACAAATTGAATACGACTTGTCAGTTCAAATTCGAGAAGGGCAATAAAGTTTAAACATTTCATTCAATTTTCCTTTAATGCTTGATGAGGTTGATGTTATGTTTTAAGAATATGTTGTTAAAGCAACGCAATACAAAATTAGATCTTGTCATGGTAAGGTGTGTTAAGAGAAGTAAATTATTCATATAGCAATTATTTGTCGAGAATTTCTGTCTATCCTATTGTGATGGCTGTTGCTGTTCTTGGTAAATGTATGTAAATTGTATACATGTTTTATGGTAGGGTGATGCACTGATATATTTTGGTAGCGCCCTTCTGCGATCATTGAGACAAGCCTTTATATGATTAAATGCTGAAGCATGTCATTCATATCTTTTGTTGTTTTATGAAAACTTTAAAAAAATGATTATATCATTCACACAAGTATTACATATTCGGTTGTTGAAATATACTATACCATACAATTTCAGCTTTATATGGGGGACACAATATGTCCTTTTCTGTAAAACCCTGTCTCTCTTCTGCATTACCCTGTAAATTATAAAACCGGGCTAAACACCGTAGTATATTTAATAATGCATGTTACGATCAAATTCTCGAGTCAATCAAGTGTCTTTGTCTATTTTATAGATAGTTGTCCTGTTAGCGCAGTGGGTAGCGCATTCCGTTCTCTTCAAGGCGAGACGATCGGTACGATTTCCGGCCTGGGAGCATGTGAGTTTGGTTCAGGATCATCAACCATGACAAATGGGTTCCTTCCGAGTAATCTGGTTTTCTCCAAAACACTAGACTATACTCATGCGTGAAATCGTACCACACGAGAGTGATTAATATAATGTTGTAATGACTTGTTTATCAATCGATGCAAAATAAATAAGTTTAGGTACGTACCAGTTGTCGCGTAAGTGTCGACACCGGTAGCAGAAATGTCACCAACCGATTTACCTATTAACAACAAAGGTTCGTTATGTTAAATGAGCAATAATTAAATGTCAAAAAGAGTTTCTAAAGAGTTTTGGGCTTTTTAGGGCCATAGTTTTAACACTGATTAACATCTGGTAAATTTGGAGATTCCACAACGTATATAACCTGCTAATTGTCTCATAATGAATGTCCTTTGGTCCAATAATTAGCAAAAAAAGAATATAAATAAAATTTATAAAGTAAGGCGTGACAAGCAGGTAATTACTGTACAAACAGATATTCGTAGAGCACAATATCATACCTTCATATTGGAACAGTAGCCAGAAGTATCGTGCAACAAGTAAAGTGCAGACGTATAATGTTAACTTATTCGCACGCTACGTGAATGCTGCTCTAAACAATGCTAAGAACGCTCGAATATGATTTCAACAATTCGAATAGAGACTGCAGATGTATTATGTGTAAACAATTTGAAGAGATCAAAACCTCAAATCAATGTAAAGTATACAACGATGTTTTTACTTTCATCTATTCTAAACCATTTTACATTTTCGCAGCATATGTTGTTATATCATTGTCTGTTATCCGCACATTAATACTTGCATAGTTACAGCTCTGTCTTTTATGGTTACCACTTTGGTATTATAATGAATGTGTAAACAAAAACAAAGAAGAAACCACTCTCCAATATAGTTCAATATGCATTTAAAAGATAATGTCATAAAAAGTTTAAACACCGGTCTTCTGAATTTAATATTGATACCGATCATTGGAAATATCGTTAAAATTTCAATCGGAAATTTCTACCGACCTGGACCTAAACCATCCTCTACGCATAGCTCTTTTGTTGTTGTTGTAAAAGGGCCGACATCTCCAATTTGCACTGAAACAGTAGCGGTTAAAGTGCCATCTGTGGCTCTGAAATTAAAGAACGTTTGTTAGAACGCTGATATCAGTTGAAATAACAAGACTCAGTAAGTATAAGTAACAACTGTAATCGTTGTTTACGGATATATTCAATGACCCAACAGTTGACAGATAGTCGTTAACATAGTTACACGGGCAAAGTTGGCCCCGTTAAGGTCGTCGACGATGCTGCGTGTCTTTATAGTCTAGTATAAATTTGTTTTAAAAACAGTTCTATTGATATAATCCATTCGTTCTTTTGTTATAGACTTACTCGAGTACAAGAACCAATACATTGTTAACTTCATAATCCACTGTGGCTGAAAGCGTAACAGTGCCTACAGTAGCATCGGCTAATGTCACCACACTTGGGAGTTCCGGTGACCGTGTATCCTGAGATTGCGGTGCCATCACTATATCATTAATTATACACCTATATGGTAATGATATGTTTTTGACCTAAAGAAAATTTCATTTTAACGGCTAATATTATCTTAATAATGTTTCTTTCGTGTTTTGTTATTTGAATTTATGTTATTTTATCATTTTCGTCCATTTTCGTAATCGGTCGTAAGAGTTCATAAACTCCAAAAGGCTTATTGTTTCAAAGTGTACAATATAATGTTGAACGAATAATAAAGCTGTGAGGTAAGGAATAAGTTGCTTCATCCATGTTTAAAGAATAAATATTTATATTTTAACTAAGTAAAATGAGATTCTTTTGTAAATGTGCGACATGTTTTACTTAAAAGTGGAATATAACAACTCTGTACCTGCCTGCATCTGTACTCAAACACTTTAGCACAAGAAAAAGTATATGCATTGTTCAAAATAGTATATTGTTTTAATAATGTAATTTGCAACAATCAATCATTTATGTCATCAAAAGGAGGACGATAAAGATCCTACAACAACGGGAACTATATTCCATACAATACATTTCCAACCAAAACACGAGCATCGCAAGCAGTTTTGTTCGATATATGGGTGTAAATAAAACAGTATTATTGCTATGATAGGCCTTGCATGTGGTCTGAAGACATATGTATCAAGCCTCATTTCAATATCTTGAGCAATTGTTGAGTCATAGTTGACGCCAAGTATTAGTTTATTCGCGCCAACCTCGATCATGTCCACATATGACAACAACACATTGCTATAAAAACAGATTGGTGTTGTTAATTTTTTTTAATAATATCGAAAGTTGAACGACTAATAAAATACAGTTATAAGTGATTTTCTGTTGGTTCAAATGACCGAGACATATTTAATAAAGGCTCCGCTTTCACTAGAAGATGCTACTATCCTATGTTTCTTTTTTTTGGAACGAACGCGGTCGTTTCCCTGATCACTAGAATTTGCTTAATAATCACCTGTGAAGGTTACATGTTTTGGTGAATTTTCAATTTAAAACATTGGTTCGAACGAACGCACTATCACCAACATTTTGAGCAAAGCGGTTATTAGGGGAAAATAGGTGACACGATAATTGGATGTACGTGACACATGGAAACTGTAAAGCATATCCATTTTAAACAGTTAATTAAAGTTATTAATAACGTAATTTCATATTTCTTTATTAAGCGAAGTGTTGTGTTGCAGCCCACTGTATTTACTTAAAAATCTGATACTCGTTTCATCATATATTAACGACAATCGTATTCAACATGTTCAACTCGTTTTAATATAAACTATTTTAGTGAGCTTATCAAAATCCTCGCTTACTAACACATTTCCTGAACTCGTTGACTATATGACAACTCATGACAGATCCTATATATCTATGTGGTAAACAAATAGTTGGTATCGCATTTGTTTGTTAGTCCGTACCAAGATATTTTTGTCGACGACCCTTTATGTTAAAAGCTATATCTTTGTAGAGTCAGAAATTATCCATCTTTGTATATAAAGCATCCAATTCAGAACTGTAAATACCCCTGTCATATTAACAAATTCCACATTTTACATTGTGTAAGATACCATTTGTTCAGTTTCGCCGATTTGCATATTTCAATTAACTTAATGAGAGATTAATTTAAATTTGTTTATCAATGGCTTTGAAAAATATATCGAATCAAACATGTGTATTAATACCAATGTATATATTTGAATATTTGAGATATTTCATAAGAAACAAAGTATAAAGTTTATTCTTAATTTTGCCATAAACGACTCGAATGTTATTTCATTTTATGTCATGCATTCAAACAGTTATCTTTCTTTTTATAAACCCTATAAACCTCGATCGCCATGTTTATACGCATACGTGATAATTTATCAATGATGAGGGGAAAATTTTGACTGATGTCTTCATGTATATTGCGTAAAATGTTAAACACGAAAGAAACTTTGTAATTTTGTGTTATATTATGTGTGAATGTTTAGACCCGTTTATATGACGTGAGCAAATTTATCCTCGTGAGAAATGTGGCCACATAAATGCAAAAAAACATGTTTAAATTTACCATTAAAGTCTTGAGTTGGGGTAAATGTGCCTCCCGTTGGACAATCATGTCATATAAACCTTCTGATTTTGGTCGGAATTTTTAGTAAATATTCGTCATAATTATAAAATTGTAGAGTGAACATTGTTATAAATACACTGTCAATTATTTATTTTATTAAATCTATGATTGTCGAAATTCCTTCTGCACACAATTTATTATATGCATTTTGTTTAAAAAAAATCCAGCAGTGAATGAACATGAACAGCTAATATTAAGTGTTCGAACAGTCTTACAATTATAGAATTAGGTAATACAGGACATCTGTTAGATTAATCTAACAAAACAAAAATGAATTATATATAACTATTTATATCGCTAGTCACTGGTCATGACACTTTTTACATTGAAATAAACACGAACTAATATTTGATACGTAATCGCAGAAAATAAGACTATATCAAAATGATAAGGACATAATTAAACTCATTATCTGTATGCTTTACATTTAGCATTTTAGTTTCTGATTGTTCATAAAATATAACTTTTGCCAGTCTTTCTAATTTTGTTTCCACCAAACCCGAATATGTCCGACATGGATCGGATGCACACAAGCAGTAGTACCAACAGTATTTAAATCGTGAGGTTTAAACAAACGACCGCGTGTTTGCCTGGTGACATGGGTTATCAGATAATTATAGTTTTGTTTCAACCACCTCTAGAAGGTAATGATTAAGAAAAACGACCAAAACCGTGCAATGATGACTTCAATATGTAAGCTAGCTTACGGCCAATTACAATTACAAATCTTCTCATATCGGAATCTTTTAACTTCGCAACAACAACTCCCGATGCGCCCTACGGCTAATTAAAAAAGGCGCCTACAGGACAGTCTCGGTACCTTGCATGCCTCATATTTTATAAGTAATGTCATGATAATAAACATGCATTTTCTGATCGTTTCTTTTCTGAATGAATGATTTATTGAAAATTATCGGAGCATTTCAGAGTTAAGCCATTTTAAATTAATTTATTAATGCAAGACGCCAAAATGGTTCCTTTTTCCAAAGTGAGCAATATTATGTTCAACGAATTATAAATGTCGAAATGTAATGAATAAGTTGCCTCATCTATGTTTAAACGATGAATAGTTATACTTGAACTAAGTAAAATGATTTTTTTATTGTAAATATGCAATCTTTTAAAAAATACTTAAAGTGCAATATTACAGTTCTGTTCCTGTCTGCATCTGCACTAAAACATTTTAGCACAAGAAAAAGTATATGCATTGTTCAAAATAGTATATTGTATCAATTATGCAATTTGCAACAATTATTTATGTCTTCAAAAATGAGGATGATAAAAATCCTACTACAACGAGAACTGTATTCCATACAATACATTTCCTACCTAAACAGGACCATAGTAAGCGGTTTTGTTCGATAAAAGGGTATGAGTCTGAAGACATATGTATCTAGCCTCATTTCAATATCTTGAGCAATTGTTGTGTCATAGTTGAAGCCTAGTATTGAGTTTATGCGCGCCGACCTCGATCATAACCACGTATGAGAACACCACAATGCTATAACAACAGATCATTGTTGTTTTAAATGATATTGAAAATCGAACGACTGAAATAATACAGTTATTGGTCAAAAATATTATTTGTTGGTCAAAATAACTGAGACAAATTTAATTAAGGCTCCACTTTCACTCTGCTACTATCCAATGTTTCAGAAGTTTCGGAATAAACGCGGATGTGTTTAGTAATACTAAGTTGTGCTAAATATTCACCTGTAAAAGTTACATGTTTTGGTGAATTTTCAATTTAAAACATATGTACGAGTGAAAGCATGCTCCCCAACATTTTGATTCTAATTGTCATTTTCTTTTATTAAATAAAATAGTAATTATATTCTTAAACATTGATCTTTGTATGTGTGCGATTTATACTTATGTAGACCATACAAATACTCGTATGTATTCCTGAACGTTGATAATGATATTGTCGTCGCTTCTCAGTACTTTGCTCTGCTTGTTATATTCTCACATTGTTTGTCAAATTATTTTCTACAACGCATTTCTGTCCGTTAAAAACGTTATTAATCATTACAATGAATACAGATTCTTTAATCAACTGTTCACCTGACCCTTCGAATTGTTAGTCTACTTCGGCAACCGTATTAAGCGAATCCAATCGCGAGAAGCCTGTAAGTAAGATGCAATGGTACCGCATGTTTCATGTGGATGCCGTACGGTACTTGGAAGGGAGACGGGCGGAAGCCGTCAGATACACGTACGATTTTAGACGCCTTACGGCGCTCGCAATGGACACGTACGGACATGACTAAAAACTTGAACGATTTAAAGAGCCAGAATCTCCAAAACGTCAGTCCGGAAATCGTACGGAATCCGCCCGATTGTTGATTAGGCCGTCCTTGGTCGTTGCAATATTTTCTAACGTGTATGCTAGCCTACGGTCAGTTAGAAATCTTCTCACATCGGACTTTTTTAACGTTACACTCCCGATGCGTTCTACGGCAACCAACTTATGGTTTAAGGAAATGTATCTGTTCTCTTAAGTTCAAGTACAGTCATGGCAATAAACATGCGTTTTCAGAATGTTTGCTTTCTAAATTAATGGATTATTAAAAACTAAACAATGCATAATGGACCATTCTCTTAACGATATCGTAATAGAATCAAAGTATTTCGGAGTTAAACAAATTTAATGAATTTATTAATTGAAAAGTTAATTTGGATCATAGTCCACGGTATCAAAGGTTTACCTTGTATCTTTAAAGATCAAGTTAGACCTTATCGCTCTGAGTTAAATAGCATTTGAAACAAAACAAATGTTTCTAAAAACACATGCGATTGAAATTATGTAAGTTGCTTAAAATGGACACAGCTTTTGCTATATGCTGGTAAAAGCATGTCAATTACATACATTATATGATTGTTTATTTACTTCTGAACAAAGTCACCCTTTCATTAAAGTATATATAATTCATCAATGATTTCTTCGTAACAAAAGCGCTGCTAATTTTAAGATATCAGTAAGTCGGAGGCGTGTCAGCATCCTTATGTGTATCTATTTATTTTCGTTAATATTTTTTATTTAAAGTAAGATTACAGTAATGCATCTTTTAACATACCAGATTTCTGAACGCCGCAGAACAACAAAGCACAAAAAATAATTTTCCGAAACATCATTGCAAAGTAGATTTATGTGTGGAACGTTTTTCAATCAGTCGGTAAGGCGCTACGGTCCCGACCTGACGATTTATACTGCAGATTGCTAGGGTTTCTACGGCAGCAAGACAACATTACCTTATTTAGACAGATTTAATATGAGTAGTAGTTTTCTATTGCAAACAAACTGACACCTGAGGACACATTGACTTTAAAATTTAAGTGTTTTTATTCAATGGATTATCAATTGGCTACAACTGTTTTTGCATGCGCCATCAATTAATACCAAGTAGGCCCTTGCAGATATGTTATAAACAAATACCAACGAAAGTACGAAGTTAAACACTGCTTTTGAAAGTGAAATCATTAAATATTTACATTTTCATCCTTTTAAAATTATTTGCAAAGAAAGTGCTTGAACATTTTATTACATCCCCATTGCAGGACCCATTATTAATTTGCAGACAGTCTCCCGGGGATTTTAATGACGACTGCAATACAAAAACAACTTGTCATTTATTAAATTTTTACCAAATATAAAACGAGTTTTATGTTAGTACGATGCATCTTCATTTTAAGGATGATTTAATTTATAACGACGCGCTTACCAGGTTGTGACCTGCGCCGTAGGTTTTTCGAAATCACCTGAGCAAACACAGAATAAAACACAGGGGTCACCACAACTAAGTAAATATGTTACTAATGCTTAAATAATTATCTTATTAATAAAGAAAAATTCTATGATAAATGCTTGAAAACCATATACGTTTTCTACACATATAAACATCAAGAACGAAATATCAAAAAGGTGTGTTTCTTACATCTGTATTCTCTTTTAGATAAAACAAGGCATTTTGTGTGTCAAGTCTGAACTTTCACATTCCATTGCACTGATAAGATCAAAATAAAATCTCTGAACCGGTTATATGTTGCAATTATCAAGTAATATTTCACTGATGTTTTGCTAAAGAAATATATAATGAAAACCATAGACCAGTTATCGGACCCTTTCAAAGGCACAAAACTACTGCTGACCCACAAAACAATACAGGCAGATCATACATGCACCAGACAAGGCTTTCGCAACAAACTACATATATTTCGATCACAATATTTTGTGGACCAATATCATTTGCAAGTTCGAAAGACCGAAAAACACTGTTCAATGGTAAAAAGCTATATACATAGAGGCACAAGTTTTTTTGAACATTTAGTTTTGAGTTAGAAATTGTAGCAGCAGGTGAGTCAAATAAAAATGTTGCTCTCTCTCTCGCAGGATGTCATATAAACCTGATTTGCCTACGGTGTTGTTTTGATTTAAGTCGCAATTTTCAGAAAATGTTTGGTATAATTATAAAACTGAAGGATGAACATTGTTATATATTCACAATTATTTATGTTTTAAATATGTTGTCGAAAATCTTTGGCAAAATATTTCTTAAAAAGCAACTAATATATCTAAATACGATGTTTACATCTGATTTTCTTTCATAGCGTTTAGCTATTTGGTCAATTAAGAGGCTGTTAAACAAGAGTTGAAAGCTACCGCATATTTTTTTCATATGCATTTTGTTTCAAAAATTAACAGTGAATAAACATGAACAGCTAAGATTTAAGCGTTCTAATAGCCTTACAATAATGAGGTGACACAATACATATATGAGTTAATCTAAATGTTATTAGTCGTTTTTAATCTTCAGATTCAATGCAATGCTGAAGTGTGTAGAAACAGCCAACGGTATTTCTTATATTGTTTCCACCACGGATCGGATGCGCACAGCACCAGTCCCATCATTATTTAAATCGTGAGGTTTAAATGTACGCATTGCGGAAGCACTCAGCATGTACGAGGATTGCTAACCTAATGTGGGATTGGGTACAGTGTGGATAAGAACAAGTCGTCTGGTAAGATCTGTTAACAAAGCGCCGCGTGTCATGAAAACAGAGTAATGGCTCTAGTAATGCAGGCACAACTGATTTTAGTTTGGTCAAAATAACTGAGAAACATTAAAATAAGATTCCACTTTCACTCTTCGACTATCCTTTGTTTCCTAAATTTTCAAATCGGCGCGGTCATTTTCTACAGCTGAGATTGATTAAAATTATCTTGTAAAATTATATTATGTACAGGTGTATTTTAGTAGTAAAATGTTTTTCAATTACAATATATACGTTTATATCCTACATTATTGCGATCTGATTATTATTATAATTATTATTATTATTATTATATTTTATTATTATTATAAACTATTAGTATTAAATCATTTCATTACTGTACGCTTAGCCCCCCGCACGAAAGAAATCTCTTATTTTAAATTTGTTTTATCATTTTAAAACATTAATTCGCGTGAAAGCAAGCTCCCGAACGTTTTGATTTATTTTTCAAATTATATTTTAATTAAATACAATTGTAATTAAATTCTTAAAAATGTTATTGCTATCTGTGTGGTTTATTTTAATCTAAAAAAAAAACAATCATAAAAATACTATTTTGTTCCATAATACCGGCGTTCCCGAACGTTAATAACGATATTCTGCGTTTTCGTCGCTTTTCAGTAGTTTGCTCTGTTTTTTTTAATATTCTCATAGCATTTATCCGGTCAATTTATTTACTACCACGCAATTCCGTCTGTTAAGAAAATATTCGAAATTATTCCTATTCTATTGTGGAGGAAACGGGAGCCGGGCGAGAGCTACAGATACACGAACAATTTAAAATATCGTGTTCCGAATTCGTACGGCATCCGCTCGAATCTTGTTCTGCGCCAGTACTATGCTGTCTTCGACGTGTATGCAATATGGTCAGTCGTGACAATAAATGCGTGTTCATAATGTAGTGTAACAAAATTAATCAATTTAATGCAATATTTATATGAAAAACTACAGAAACAAGTTCAATAGCTAAAGGTTTAAACATAACCTTTTCGCTCCGCGTAAAATAGCATTTGAAAAAATGAACCTTAGCAAAACTCAAAGGGTTGAAATTATAGTAGTTAATTAAGATTGTGGTGTTTTGATGGTAAAATAATGTCACCAATATTGTATTATTTTATTTATTTGTTTAAGCTTATTTTCAACAATATTTCTGAACACAAATACTCGCTCATTAAAGTAGATATAAATCATCTCTTCGTGCAAGATATAGAGGATATTTGTTTATTTCAGTGTAAGATCGTATTTTATTAATACGAGTGTCATAGAAAAACATATTTTCACGAGTGGCGAAGCCACGAGTGAAAATGTAGTTTTTTTATGATCACGAGTGAAATTAAATACGATCTTACACTGAAATAAACAAATTTTCTGTTTCTTTTATGCTTATTTTCGGAGTTTTATTTGTTTTTTTATTTATTTCTGAATTACCCCCTTTTTTGAAAAGGGTGGGCTTTACGCCGCTACCCGTGGGGCGCCCCTCATGCATAATTATAGCTGTCAACTTTTTTACTTTCGGTTTGCTGAGAAATAGTTCTCTGCTATTCATTCTTATAGCTTAATATTCGCTCGTTTTTTATTGCAAAGCTTTATGAACAGTAAAAATGAAGTATTATTAGTGCACAAATGTTCCAAAAAATAATGAAAACACTTTTTATTTTAACCAAATTACTACGCCGCTATTTATAGAATGAACATTTGGAAGGTCAAATGTGTTAGCAAAACAAATGTGGATACTCATTGGATTTTAACCATTCTTCTTAATTTAAGACTGCATATACGCGTGTTTTTATAGTAAGTTAATATACAGTCATCTTACTGTCAGAGACCAGTCTGTTTCGCTTTAAAATGTTTGTTTTCCAGAAAAGTAAATGCCACGCTAGTTTGTTGACACATTTTGAGATGTGGGTGGGGTAAAAAATATCGGATCCATCTGTAAATTGCTGTGTGAATTCTCCAGGAAGCTCATTTTACGTACTACAACGGTTAACAGTTCAAAATACATTTGATCGATGCTATAAAATTTTATTTATGTTCGAACAGTTGTTTCTGTCTGTAATTTGTTTGGAATGAAAGCAAATGTTCGAACATTCAGCTTCAAAGATCAGTAAAATGTTTGATAAACGGGATAACCGGTAATAAACGGTAAGTTGTTAATTTCCAATTATATATTTATTTAAATTTATGAAATATTTCTTTATTTTTTTTAACCTTTTTTGACATAATTTACTGAAGTCCAGTGTTCTGTTTTGACCAATGCAAGTACATGTAACAACAAAGGATTTTAAAAGTAGTTCTGAAAATTTATTTTGCAGTGAAAATATCAAATTGATATTTTCACTGTTGTTATTTCACTGTTAAAACCCCATATTTCATCGTAAAGCATGAAAGAAAATGCTGATTTTAAGTCAAAGGCCTGTTAATATTCTAATATAACTATGTTCTTTCTATTGGTTATAATCATTAATAATGTAATCAAATGCAATGAATCAACATACCAGATATCTGAACGCTGCAGAACACCATAGCACAGAAAACTATATCCCGAAACATCGTGGCAAAGTGGATTGAAGTTGTGTGCGGAGCGTTTTTCAATCAGCCGGTGAGGCACTACAGCACCGACCTGACAATTTATACTGCAGAATGCTAGGGTTTCTACGGCAGCAGGACAACATTACATGACCATTATTTAGACAAATGCTTGTGAGTTGCAATTTATAATTGCAAACAAACTGACACTTGAGGACTCATTGATGTTAATATATGAGAACTTGTATTAAATGTATTATCGATCGGCTACCAAATTTTGCAGGCGTCATCAATAATTTAACGCCTTAGGGGTCCTTTAATGAACAGATATCAAACGAAGTAAAATACCGCACTGTCTGCGTTTTGAAAATGATTTACATTACCATCCGTTCTTTTATTTGCAAAGAAAGTGCATCAAATAAGTATTAGAAAATAGTAATATATTGGTTCGATGCTTCTTGAATTGTACGGACGATTTGATTTATAACTAAGCGATAAACTTGATGTGCCATGCAGTTTGCATAAACAACTGAGGAAACTGGGGTTAGGGTTAACATAGCAAGTTAAAATATGAGCTCGTGCTTACTCGTTTTCTATAAATTTTGGCTTCTGCTTCAATACTTTTATGACTAATTAAGATAGTTGTTTCATAAAATTATTGCATTCAAACCATAGCAATATACGTGAAGAAGGTAATATCAACGTACGTGTGCATATTTTACCACAGCCTACTTTCTATAAAATTAGTATTGAGTAAAGTGAAAAAACAGTGTATGTCAATTTTGCACTTTCATATTTCATTGCACAACCAGGCGGCAATTATTTGAACCTATATGCTTGTTGGAGCATCCGTGTCCCTTTCACAATTCCAGTATTCTTTCAGTATTTGATTTAGCCTAAACCTTACTTAAAATGTTATTTTTAACTAATATTAAATCCGAAAAGCGATCAAAACGTTTCGAAAGCGTCACGTCATGAAGGAAATGACGTCCTCAGTATTTCGTTTCGATTTTGTGCTTGTGTGCGTTTGATTTGGATAGCAAAACGGGACGAATTGTCCAATGAATGTTATTTACTTATTATTTATCTTATTGGTTAAACTGTCCACTATGCCTATATGTGCTGCCCCCACGAGCTAGTGATATTCATTGATAACACAGTCACATTTTCGTGCGTTTAAAATTTTATTCAAAAAATAAATCCCAGTATCAAATATTTATCCATAAAATATTTAGTTTTTTATTGTAAGTATACCTTGATTATCCGCATGTGAAGATCATGTTTCTGTTCCTCATGTTGTAGCCTAGGTTGGGCAAGCGAAAGCTATCAATATAATATTGCTTGGGAAGCTATAAACACCACTGTTGGGATGCCGAATACCACTTAAAACAAACAACTGGAAATAAACCGAGACTTCTCATGTACAACTGTAAAAGGTCTCAAACGTGCCACTTAAAAGGAGGCATAGTCCACTAACACACCACAGTATGGGTTCCAAAAGCCATAATCGCAGCACTGAAATAGTACCGTAGGCCTCTAACGCCCTTATATGAGGGATTCAAAGACCATAGCCTTGACTGTAAGAACACCGAAGGTTACTAACGCGCAACTTTGAAATCAAGTAAGGAAGCCACTGTTATTGGACCTATACGCACTAACGCGCCACTGGTTGTGACGCAACCAACACACTACAGTAAAAGAACCAAAGGCTACCGTCACACAGCTAAAAGGGAACTAGATGCTTCTTACAATCCGCTGTTAGCGAATCGAAAACTACCAGATGATGTTATAAACATGATGGTCCGAAAACAATGCTTTAATTTAGTATTTCTTTTTAAATAAATCAAGGTAAAGCAAGAGTGAATAATTAAGTATATACGTTTATCACAAGCTCTACCTTGTTTCCGGTTAAATAGAACCATCACGTTAATTCAGTAATACACGTGTGTTATATAACACGTTGCATGTATACAATCCAATTGGAACACCGATTGCTTCATTGGTAACGTTCAAGCAAGTCATACTTTTATTTCTCATTTTGTATTATGATGAAGGTTTAAATAAAGGAGTGATTTTTTTATTAAGCAACCGCAGAAAACGTCATATTTTCTCATTCTTAAAACATTCATCACCTCTGTATTTAAATGATGGTATGAACATACTGCAATTTATGCTACATCTTTATATTATTACATCTAACCGAGTGTGACGTTACCATTTTCGAGCAAACAGTTTTCATAAACAGTATGGTGTTTATATAAGGATTTCTACCGGATATCATCTCAGTATTCACTTTTCTAACAAACGGAATAAAAAACGGATATAAAGTCCGTTTTTAAATAATTATGGGTATTAAATTTACGCAACGCATGAAGCGTGGGACTCAGCATGCTTTACCAGTTTGTGATGGTCGTATTATCATATTTGCAAAGGTGAAACTGGTAGGTATGTTTTATTTATAACCGTGACTAATCTGCCACTAGTCTACACTCCACATGATATGACAACGCGTGACAGATCCTATTTTGTTTTTAAAATAATAATTATTAATTTGAATTTTATTTGAATTCTAGTGTGTATATACTTCTGTATCAGATTTTATTGTCAACGAAATGTTATGTTTAAAATATAACTTTCCAGTCAGAAACTAGAAGCATACAAAATAAAAAATCCATGGATGTTTAGAAGGCTTTTGAATTCAGAAACAAATGAATGTTAAGTGTGAATGATAGCCCTTTAACCCCTCGCATTAACGAATTGATCTGTGTTTCTGAATATTGTATGGGATACAAACAATTTGTTTAATATCATCAATTTACATATTTAAAATTTACTTAATAACATTATAATTCGGTATTGTTTGTGATATTTTGTGAATGACCAATCGAATAAGATAATGTTTCACAATTGCGTATTGACCCAATAACATACATACTTACCATTTGTAACCAACTTTCCTATTATTTTCATTTATCATTTCATAATGTGGCTCAAGACCACAGTTATCTGCCCCCGTTGACCAAGATCCGGATGTGAATACAGAAAAAAAGAGTGCTTGTGTTCAAGTATCAATAATTTATTAAAATTGAATGAAAAAGAAGCAAAAAATGCTCTTTTTGCAGAGAACTTGACTGAATTTGACACTCTATTGCAGAAATTGATAGTTTTCAATGTAAATATTGGGTAAATCATAGCTTGTGGAAGTCTGAAAATTAGTTGTTTGTAACCGATTGACTCCCTGGCGGAAGGGTTATGTATTTGAACTCAATTTTGACAGTCGGGTCAATGGTCAACATGGTGTTTTCTTGTGATTATATTATGTGTCTTGAATTGTTCTAGAGATGCCATGTCCTTGTTTTTCAATTGGGGTGTGTATAAAGTCAAAAGCCAGGTTAGTGTCTATATGAAACATATAGTAAAACTAACTGTGGTCTCACGCCATGTTTGGCAAATTGTCATGTATATACGCATAACATACAGTTTATTAAGGATCAACGGTCGTTTTGCACGCATGACTCTTTGCCACAAATTCTTCAGATGTATGTTATGAATCGTTCTGAAACGTTAACGCAATTATACAAACCACCGGAAAGCATTTACTTAAACGAGGATAATTGTTAGATTGACTTGTATAATTGATTTAATTTCATTGAGTGAGCGCGAAATTAGTTTTTTTCAGCTGATGTGACGTTTGGATGTGCAAGACTTATGCCTAATCCTGATACCTACTGAAAACTGATTCTTTTCAATTGTATTTTGTTTTCTTTTTATGTGTTAGATAAAAACGAAACATTCAACGTTTCCAACATTCACTGTTAATATTTGTTCACCTCCAATGGGCGAGTACATACCAGTTCATTTTAGTTGAACAGCCTACCGTCTTGTGCAAACATTATAAAACAAATTATCAAAATACATAATACTATCTTCGTAACCAGAGTCATCTATAACGATGGTGTATTGAAAATGTATTAAAAGGTTAAAGTCGTTCTAATGATGTATTTATGGTCTATTGAATGGCAATGCACACATCGTAAATAATTATTACGGATTTCAAGAGGTACGCGTTGTGTTTTATGGTTCATTCGCGTTAAACATAATGATTTAGAAGATGAGCTATTTCTTAAGGAGTCTAATGGCATTGATGTTTTATTGTTGAAATTATTTATGTTAATGTTTGCAGATGACATTGTAATTTTTGCACAAACAAGTGAAGATATGCAGCTTAACTTAAATATTTTACATGAATATTGTGTGAAATGGAAACTCACAGAAAATAATGATAAGACAAAAAATGTTATTTTCAGAAAAGGTGGTAGAATACCTGACAATTTACATTTTTATTATGGCAACTCTGAAATTGATATTGTTTCAAAATATTGTTATATTGGGGTAGTCATGACGTCAGGTGGCTCATGGGTAGAATGTCAAGAAAACTCTATCGTGTCAAGCTCAAAAAGCTGTTAACAAGCTTAAAATATAATTGTTTAAATTCACGAACATATCTGTTGATCATGTTCTTGATTTATTGAATAAGTTGGTTAAACCCATATTCTTCTATAGTTGCGAAGTTTGGGGTTATTCGCAGGCCAGTGCTTTTGAACGAATTTGTACTATGTTTTGTAAAAGCCTGATGTGCATTACCCTGCAAAATGACTTTTTATATGGAGAGATAGGTAGAACTGATATATACTCGCATCGACTTACTTCTATAGTTAAATACTGGCTTTAGATATTACAATGTGCAGATAGAAAATATACGAGAGTTATGTACAATGTATTACTGCAAGATTTCGAAAACAATCCGAGATGTATCAACTGAGTATCTATGTTACGAAATATGTTATGTAATTTTGGTTTTAATGATGTGTGGTTAGCACAAGGAGTTTTGCGTTTACAAAATTTGAGCTTAGTAATTATCTGAAGAGTGTTAATGTGAAATATATATATAATTGCCTTCACATGATTGTTAGTGTCATCACACATACTAAATATTGAAACAGATAGGTGGTCTAACATTCCACGAAATGAAAGACTGTGTAGTATATGTAACAAAAGAAGATGAATATTATTTTATTTTTGAGTGCAAGTTATATGATGAATAACGTGTAAAATACATTAAGAAGTACTATAGATTAAGACCGAGCATGTTCACATGTACTGATATGTTATAGTCTAACGATGTATGCATACTTAGAAATCTTGACAATTGATGCAACAATTAGAAAACTACAAACTACTAATTACCTATAAATGTATAATTACATGAGAAAGCAGACACAGGACTTGAAAAGAAAAGCTGAAAAGAAAACAAGACACAAAGAATCGCATTCAAATAAGATTTTATAAAATAATTTCTTATAAAAAATAATAGTATTTACAGTATACTATATTCTTTTACTAGTTATAACATCTGGGACCAATCCTACTCCAAATTCACATTTAATAAAGACTGGTAATTAATTATTAATAATAACATAAACTTTTAAATTATCCATTTAATTTAAGTCATTTATCTCTGACTACCATATCCTTCAATTCTGAAGAATTTCATCATTAAATGATAAACAACTGTACTAAATTCCTTTAATCCGATATTCTTAGTTAATAATTATCTGATTATTCATCGTGTACTGAACTGTGTCTACTGTCTCGAATTGATAATAATCCTTGTATAAACGAAATTGCACATGTCACTTAACTATTACTGAAATTCAATTTTACACTGTCCGTATTTTTGCATCTATTATACACACATGACACCTATTATATGTTGTGTTTTGAATAATCTTTACTTTCACACGTGGGTAAACGTTGTAAATGTAAACACACTTTGTAACCCAAAGATATACTTACGAAAAGAAGGTCGAAGATAACTGTTTGTTAACCAGAATTTATATGAAAGAGTAAATCATACGCTGTACAACTATTTGATTTATAGAAAAATATTTGTTAATCGAATTTTTGTTTAAGTAAGGAAAAACTTCAATGCCGACAAAATGAGCTATTTAATCGAGTCCTGTAATAGTCTAAACAACTTTCGCTTTCGATTTCAAATTTAGACAATAGTGAATGAGACGTAATTCGAAAGTTTTCAAATTCTATAAATACTGTTGTTAATAATATAATACAAATGTACTATTTTAGAGTATAATTTATTTTTATTATTTATTTGTGAAATGTGATGCAGTTGCTGTTTATTTATTTGATAGAAACATACTTGTTTAATTTTACTTATTCGCTATTTGTATTTTTATATGTAAACCATTACATATTCTATGACGGATTTTTTCACGGGTCATGTTGGCCTATTTCAAATTTTGGACCAGAAATTAGTTTTTCCCATAATGCATCTGAACACATTTATTTTATCATAATTTTAGTCTATGAAATTGCAGAACAAATACAGTTATCGCATAAAAAAGTATTTTGTTATTTGTGGGGTTCGAACCCACGCCGATAAATTCAAGAAAAAGTAGAAAAGAGATAGCTAGTCCTAACGGCCACCGGGACTTTAACAAACGTGGTGGATATGTTGACCTGTTAAGGATACATTGATAACATCACGTGATAATGCCAATAGACCAATCACGCAACATTACAGCCGTAATTAATTTTCAATCACGTTACTACGAGTAAATATTGTGGTCTTCAAAGACGATGCTTGAGCAAATATCGACATTTGCTGAAGGGTTCCAGCTTTTGGTATATTTGTTTTAAATTTCCTTATGATCTGCCACACTTTATTTCGCAATTAAAAACGAGCATTTTACAAACCATCAGCGAGTTACTTTGACAGTAGATAAAAATGTATTGAAAATCTGTTCAGTTCATTACATTGATGTAAAGAATATCCGCAGGTAACACTGCTCTTTATAGGCTATATAGACCCATATACATCAGACACTGCCCTATAGACAGTGGGGTTGATTTCAAGAAATTCATTAACAATAATCCAAATTTGCATGAATTTTTATATTTTGAATAGGTTAGTTTTTGAAAGATCATATCAACCTATAAAACTTACAACGGTAGTTGTATCTTATTTAAACAATTGTTATCTAAAGCCAGGATTATAAGATATTTTGAATGTCCGTATCTCGTGACAATAAGTCAGCCTTAGCAAAAATGTCCTCATTGTATCCTTATTCTGTATTTAAGATGTCATAATAAACAAACAACATATACTGTGGACACTTCTCTTAACATGAGACTTGTTGACAACCGAATATAAAGCAAAGTATTTTCTATCGCAATTGTAGTAAAGCTGATAACCCTTTCCATCCCCTTCAATTGTCTTAACCGGAGTACATTCCCTTACTTTACTGCCTTACAAGTTCATTTCATTTATGACACTGGGAATATTGATCGCTTATTCAATAAGATAAATGCAAAACATAAAGAGTAAGTCCTGACTTGAAAGTAAATCTGAAATTTTATACGATTTTATTAAACTTTTACAAATATAAAACGACAGGATTAATTTAATAATATTTTGTGTTTAAAATAGGATATACTTGTATTCTCCTGCACTTGAATCGTCACGCCTGTAGAGATTAAAGAGGACAGGTACCTTGAAACATTCAGGTGATTTCAAATGGCATCGAGAAATGCCTCTGTATGTTTAATGTTCTCGTGGGAAAGGATTCGTCAATCCGGTTTGGAATTGGAAGTCCATGTATTTCGTGCTGCAAATCCTGGGAAAGATGTTCAATAAAAATGTATCGGTCGGAGAGAAATGATATACATGTACCTACTAACACAGAATATTGCAGACGACTCGGCGTTTAAAGCTTCCCGGTAATTGTATTGGTTCCAGGCAGCTGACAACTATGTTGTTTAACAACAACATTTTTTGTACAAGTTGAGATGTATTTTTTGTCAATTGTACTATAAGGGCGGTGGTACGGGAAACAAATACCTCGAATTTAGCAGTTATTAAAGTCTTATAATATTGGAGTATTGGTCAAGCATAGAGTACCGTAAAAATGATATAATTATGTCAGAATAATGTTTCGGGTTTAAGCTTAAGAGTTGTAAAGCATGCTGCACCCTTTCTAGAACCCTTCCACCATTATAAAGGTAAGCATTGGCATCCTTCTGCCATCATATAATTAGAAGCTCAAGGAATTTAAATGTTTTTTGGTTTGGATTTAATCTTAAATATTAACAAACTATACATAAATGTATTTGGCAGATGACTTTTAATAGTACTTCACTGAAACACAAATCCTAACATTTTTCTGTGAATCTCGAAATGTTCTTCACAAAACGATGCAATACTCCATTTTTCTCATAGCAACCCGACAGACTTCTGCAGCATACTGCCCTTTTTAAAACTTTTAAGGTTTATTACTATTGTTGTTTGCTGATGCCGATTTTATTCAGTTATAAATAATAGTTTTCCTATCACCATGGTAGGGAATCAGGTTTCGAGCACTTCTCTTAACATAAGTCAAAAAGTCTAAATACCCAATTATAAAGAATAGTTATTCCTTAACCCAAGGTAGTGAAACAAATGTTCGTCACTTCTCTTTACAAGAGACCAAAACTCCAGAGACCAAGAAACAGATTATGGTCACTACTCTTAACATCAGACCAAAAGTGAACAGTCCCGGTTATAAATAATAGTCATTCCAATTACCATGGTAGGGAATTAAATTATGATTACTTCTCTTTACATGCGACCGAACGTCAAAAGAAAAATAGTCATTCCTATTTCCATGACATCGAAACTATGATCACTTGTATTAACATGAGTCAAAGTGTCTAAATACCCAATTATGAAGAAGAGTCTTTACGTAACCATGGTTGTAAAATTGATGATAACCCTTCCCAACTCTTTCCAATGACTGAACAGGAGTATTTCCCCTTACTTAATTGTCTAACAAGTTAAAGTTCATAATATTGATACGATCATGTTCCCTATGACATCGAGTATATTGATCGCTTACAACAAATAAATAAAACAAATGTTAAATGGCAGGCCCTAAAATTAAGGTGATGAGACAATAGAGGATGTACATTCTATAGCTTGAAGCAAAATCTAAAATTGTAAATCGAATTTTAAAACTCAAATTTATCATGACATACAATTTTGAAAAATAATTGGAAGGCATGTAAGTGACTTATGAAAAATATAAACATTACATTTTTTAAAATACAATTATGAAATAATAATCATAAAAAATATAAAGTCATAGACACACTGTAACAAATGTGTGTGGAAATAAAAAAGAAAGAATTGAGACTCCCCTTAATTATGCGCAATAAGGCCACTTAAAATGATGCCGGTCAAGCACACACTTCTTTTGTACAAGTTGAGATGTATTTAGGGGACTTAATTGATATATACTATATGGGTGATTGAACTTCCTAACAAATAACTCTGCTCTCGCAGATTGTTGAGTGTAAGATAGGTTAATCTTAACACGACTGTAGGTTTTTTTGCGGAAATGAGGTTCACCGAGTAAATTTGGTTTAGTAAATTGGCTCCAGCGTAAATACAGTACTAGCTTATAACACGGCTTTATTGTTGCACTGACAGTTTTAACCACAAGAGTATTTGTATGTTGACGAAATTAACTCCTAGCTATGCTTTTGGTACGAGCACTTAGCACTTATAGCTACAATAGCCATCATTGAGGTTCAGAGTAGTTCCGAAAATGACAGAATGCGTCCACTACTAGAAGCTGAGCAATAAAGGGCCCAAGACGTTCCGGGGATTGGCATCGACATAAAGAGCAAAGGGTTGCTGTTGGAACGCAGCTTGAGCACGCAATCTGTTGCAGTCGATCTGGGGTTGTAGGGACAGGTGCATCAGCGTAATCAAACTACCAGACTTTTTGGCGCGTATACATTTCATATTCAACCTCAATGAATTAGCGGAATTAAAGTTACAGACACCTTTAGGCTGACACACTTCAAACAAGTACCTTCACGGCATAGGCTCAGCTACATCCTATTCATATACACTGCTCTATATATACTCATGCGCGAAACGAATCAAAACTCTCTTCTTTCGAATAACCTAAAAGTTGACTGCATGCTCAGCGTGGAGTATGACGTTAAACAAGATACTAAAGTTCACGCTTGATGCTTAATTTTTTTATTTACCAGGGACGTGCTCAGTAGCCATACTTTAACGAAGAACATGTTTGTAGGCACCAGATATTTATCGAGACACACCGTACACAATTTTTCTCAGAAACAGACCACATCTTTTTAGCTTTGAATTTGATAAACCTTCATGAGTTTCAAAATATATTTTGATGACTGACTGATTAAAAGCAGTTCTATCAATGTTAGATGTGGGAACAAGATGGTGCAAATGTAAGGTTTTACAAGTTTTAAAACTTCAGTAACTTCATGTTACAGTGAACTCGTCTTTCAATGACTGTTCCAAGGCGCTGTGTTGACCAATCTTTTTTGATAAAGCTATTGTGAAGAGTGTTTGGTCAGGTTTTGATGATAGTGCGTTTGTGTCTCTTATTCAGTGTCCTTGGCGTCTTCATCTTGAACGTCTGACTACTGGACTTGTTCATTGTATTATCATTGTTTTGTTTCAGCGCATGTGAACGATATAGGACGATATGGTCATTCTGCTATGCGCTTGGATCGTCCATTTGCATAACTCAAATAAAATGTAAAAAACAAACAAAACTCCTAAATTGTGATACATGTTTTATTTTTCTCAAATATTAATATACAAGTACATATTTGCTTTTGACACATCAGGGTTGTTTACTTCAATTTTAAGAGATTTACTTGGAATCTATTTATTACAATGAATAGGTTGGTATGTGTCAAATAACGTAAATAACATCAACTTATACCACTTGATGTTCATCTAATGTCAGGCATGCATAGTTATCATGTATCAACGTTTCCTTTTTGTAGGCTAAAGAAAGAAAGAAATAGAACAACTGTGAAAAAGCCTGAGATATTCAGCAATCAGAACCACAATGGTCATCATAATGCAGAATTCTCAATGAAGGAAGATAAGCAAAACACACGACCAGTGTTGACCAACAAAAACATGACAAAAACATATTTTCTTTGGATAAATTAGACAATTTGTACACGTGTATCATGACATTTGTCTTCGAAGATTCAGTTCGCATAATGTTTTTACTGCTCTACGCATTGTCATTTGTATTTTATAAAACATTTGATTATCGGATGAGCTAATACTCTATCAAGTTTTAAGATTTTTACCAAAACGTTCACAATCAAAGTAGTCCGTACACTGGTTATAGAGAAAATAAACCGGTGCTTTAACAAAACGGTCACCCTTCGACTCACAATCCCATTGTATTGAATTATATGTATTTTGATCTGAACGTCATTAGTAATAATAACAGAAACTCGTTGTCAGACATCAACTAAATTAGTATCGTGTTAAATGCGATGAAATTGCCCTTTTTGAATAAATAATCATTGATAGTTCAAATCATAACTATTTTGTTATTATTATCTTAAAATGTGACACAAAATACTATGTTTCGCCAAAACGTTCGTAACACTTTCGAAAATATTTTTATAATTACAAGTGTGTGAATAATTGCTGTAAGGTATCTGTTGAAACTTGTAAATAATAAGGCTCAATTGAAACGCAGTTTAAAACAATCGGTGCAAACATCAACTATGTTAATGAATACCTTGTAACATATGTTATAAATCTTCGTTTGTTGATTTACTCAAACTTATATTTTATAATAAGAAAAAACATTTTCTATTAAAACGCGTTCACTCTATGGCACCTTAAATATTAAGCGTCGAAAACATGTTTCACTTTTTGAATACAAAGTCGTGGGAACTTTGTGCAAAATTCATGATACATATACATATACAATGCAGGAATCTAGAAGGGCGGGCCAACTAAAATCACTAAAGCCTTTTACAGGGAAAGAATGGTATACACTAGCAGAGACAACAGAAGGCTTCCGAGAGCGGCAGCCAGTTTTTCCTTTCCGCTGCAGTCACCGACTTTCACCGTCAGTGTAAGGTCGTTGCTTTCACCGTTAGTGACCGCGCCTGTAATGGTGACCGTGTGCTCGGCTGCTGTGGCCTTGTCGAGAGTAACATCGGAAGCCGTTGTCACAGCTCCAGTAGTTGGATCAACATCAAAGGTGGCATCTGGAATGGTTAGACATTGACACATATTCTAACATTGTCAATGATGTTCTAAAACAAATAGTTATTATGCATTACCAATACGCTGACATAAAATGGATATGTCTCAACTACTGAAAACAAACAAGATTGTTATCGACTTTCGTTATTTACAAGCATGGACTATTTCCTTTACTTACTACTGAACGCCGGAATACGGTATGCATTATAAAACTAATAGCAAACGGATCAAACTTAGCGAATATAGTCTGGTGAAAGCGTCGTAGTCTAAATTAAGCAAGTAAAATTAAGAAAACGTGATAGGTACGTCTAATATGCAGCATGTTTGCATATATAGTACAGATGTTCCATTGGTCTTACCCTAGGGTTATATAAATGTTTGTCAGGGTCTTGTTTTAAGGAATTAATAAACATGTTTCAGTGGTCATATTCTATGGCTATACATCTGCCATAGTTTTGTTTTTGAGTACTTCATTCAGATGTTCCAGTGATCCTACCCTAGGGCTATATAAATGTCTGTCATAGTAATTTATGCAAGTACAAAATACAGATGGTACAGTGGTACTATTATACCATGTCTTTCATAGGTTTGTTTATAATCAATCGTTAAAATTGTTTGTGTTAATTGTTACTATAATGTAGCTTTATAAGAATGAGCCAGAATTGACGGCTGCTGTTTGTATTATTAGTATGAAAATGTAAATTGCATAGATTTAAGGAAGGGTGCTGCACCCCATTCGTTTTAAGGTAGATCCTTTTTCATGGAGAACAATATTGGCACCTTTCTACCCTCATGGAGACAAGCATTAATACCATTTAGCCATCATACAATTAAATGCTTAACCCTGTCAATTATATATATATATATATATATATATATATATATATATATATATATATATATATATATATATATATATATATATATATATATATATATATTTAGACCAATCCAACCTTTGGGTAACTTTGATGCAACCTTTGGGAGACTCGTGTCGCCCATAGGATATATGTTGTGTCGCCCAAAAGTAATTGTGTTTTTTTCTATCAATTTATTTTTTAAAATAATAAAACAATTTTGCAAACGATTTTGAACGCTTTAAAAAAGGTTCAGTCATTAAGCACTAATCAGCAGGAATACCATTTAAGGAAAAATCATGAATTTTTAAAAAGTTTGTATATTTTGAAAACAACCTTTGGGATACATTTAAATTTTTATCAATAATGTTCTTGTCATAGGTATATGTTTGAGATAAGAATTCATAAATGTAAAGAACATAATATTTTTTAACAGAAAAGTAAATTGTGTTCAATTTTAAAGATTCCGAAATTCCCTCAAAAAAATATTTTCGCAATAAGCGTACGTTCCGTGTTTTCGTGTCGCCCAAAGGTTGATGTATATTCAATGCTTTGCAGACTATAAGAACGGCATGTTCTTTTTAGTTGTATTAATTATTTTATTGAAAATTTAATAAACACAAATGACAAAAGTGCTAATATATAATTTATAATAGTTGTATTTTAAAATGTTTAATTGGACATTCGAACCAAACGTCGAGGAAGTTTCAATTTGGCCTACAGTCACTACCAAGGGTGACGGACCTGACGCAACTATTTGCGAATAACGAATGGCAAATATGGTCGCATGTGCTTCGTTTCTATATTACAGAAAACCGTGTTCTATATTTATATACTGATATAAATGGGAACAGTTCATTTCAAAACCATTTAAGGTACATATACTTACAAATACGTTCGGATATAATACTTCAGATAAAATGAATTTGCTCGGAGTTGCAAGCTAAATAAAGCACATATTATATCTTAGTTAGTAATTGAACAATTGTGACTCACAACAGTTATCTGATATTTTTTTTATAATGTGCTATAATAAATGATTTTCACTGCAGTTTTATAGTTTATTCATGTATCATATGTACACAACATTACAAAACATAAACTACAAATATTTGAGAGTTCAGTGCACATCCATTCATAAAATTGAATTACAGGAGACTAAAAATACAACAACATATCTTGACATTGTTAATAAAGGATAAAAAACAATTAAGTCTATTCTAAAAAGGATAATTACTCTTATTTACATGACTCTTTTAAGCTAAGAAACTATGATACATCTAAAAGGATTATCACTTAACTACTTGTACAAAGCATTGAATCGGAATTCAAGTATATTAAAACAGGTTTTGGTGGTTAATTTAACAATATCTGTATTTGAGAGTAAAAATATACACTTATATACCTGCACGTATTATTTTATCATGCAAACTGATATGTTTGTCTTGAAGCCAACGAAATCTGTGATTTTATATATACAAAAGCTGTCATCTTTTAATGCTACTTAACTGGTCTGGATCTACATAAACATTAATCAAAGGTAAAAAATTTTCTTTATGGAATGCGTAGGGAGTGAATGCTGCTGATATTCATTCCATAAATTGTGTTCAAATCATACAGGCCATTAATAGCCTTTTCTATTTCCGTTGTCAACAAATGTTGCCGAAATCATTAGAAATAAAACAAGTGTAATAGGTTATTTATTTTCAATTTATACTTCTTGTTTATTGGTACAGGTTCAGTTCATATATGCATATTACTTTAGAAAAAGAACGGTTTAAAAAAGTAAAACACAAGTTTAATTCTGTTACATTACTGTTTAACGAGTAATGATGCGTTATTAGTGAATAATTAGATGACTGGCTGTTTCCGTGTATTTATATGTGTTAACTATTATCGGCGAAACGAACTGCGAAATTATGCAT
Source organism: Mya arenaria (assembly GCF_026914265.1). Taxonomy (NCBI): domain Eukaryota; kingdom Metazoa; phylum Mollusca; class Bivalvia; order Myida; family Myidae; genus Mya; species Mya arenaria. Next base: position 57,836,565 of record NC_069128.1, read on the forward strand.
TTATGGAAAATATTTCTTACATATAACAAGATTATAAACATGTATTCAGTAGCTAAAACCGTACAAAACATAAATGACTGGTGGGTCCTAAGATAATAATAGTCATCAAGTATTGTCTCATAAAAGAAATACATTTTTATGTTCCTTTGTTTCATATTAAAGACGGTGTCCTTCATTATATTTTTTAATTATATTTCTTAATTTTGATAAATTGAAACACTTCTTTCAATTGAGGTTACTCTAATTTGGGCGTGAGAGTGAATCTTTAAATGAGATCTTTTGACCAGTAACTCTTCAACTAAATTTGAAACACATGAAATGTCACAGAAGTCCTCTCTTGCTTAATGTCCAAAGAAAGTCCAATTCTAAAAATACTAAAATATGATTTTTGCGAACATTCAACAGTCAATCGCTTGAATCCTGAACTGAACGACGTAGAGACAACACTAGTATCCCGTCTGACAATGACTGGCCGCTGACACTTAAACCGAGGAATTCGGACTTCATTGAGTTGTTCCATTGTGTTGCTTGCATTACCACTTCACAAGTAATGCATGAAATATGTCTACCATATGCAAATGAATAGTCTGTAAATGCCAGACCCTTTACTCATATCATGTATGTTTTAGTCCCTGTAAATAACTCATGGATACTTAATTGCCTTTATATAAGCGTAAGTAAGAGTTAACATTTTCAAGAATAGCATAATACTTGTGTCTTAGAGATACTTGTTTTTAAATGTTGACAATTAAATGTGTTGTAGCATGACTTTAAAACCGAGTATATAAGGATATATGTTCATGCAAGTCGCGTTTTATTACTTTGGAATACACAGTAGTTAACTTTTAAATTGAAATGTGAAAAACACCATAAATATCTTGAAATGTCGATAGAATCTCTTAAAATAAAGCAGTGGGCGTGATTGCAGGACAAGGGGGGTTTGTGCATTGTACAAGTATGTGCTTCTAGCTTCTATACCGATATAATGATATTTTTTTCATAACCTTGATATATGCATTTTCTCAACAATTAGGTTCTCAACTATGTGTAATCTTTATAAGAAAAATAATTTGAGTTTTCTTAATTATTACAGTATAGAATATCGGTCACTTAGTGTGAGGACCTAGACGCGAACTCAAGCAATGACCTTTTTAAGCTTTATTTAACAGCTGAAAGTGATAAGATTAACTTAGTTGCAACCTTCAGACAATATAAGTCAGAAACCGAAAACTGTTAACTCAAAATGGCCCCTAAACGGTGCCAATATTAAGTATCCAGTATACTATGTTTCCTAGATAAGCAATAGTTCCACTCGGGATTAGGATTCGAAGCAGGGTCTCTTGCGAAACAACTATGCCGCACAACCGCATGGTGATAATGACTCATTTTTATATTTTTATGGTAATTGCCCCATTTGCATTATCGTCACTTTCAAGTGTCGTGGCACCAACCTCGCACTCACATCTATGAGTCAATGTCAAAGTTTGTGAACAGATACATTTTCAATACTTATCCTTCCGGCCAGCTCTTCAGTGTAAAGCTTGTTTTAAACCTTTGTGGTACTTCTGTGGGACTGATCAAAACATTTCTTAAGAGCAGAAGGTGATGCGCCGAAATCTCATTCGTTATGATTACATGTAGTTTTGAGCAGACTGCAGAAGCCGCACAATTCATCTCAGGATTTCTCATTTCGACGCAAATAGGTCTAAAACCCATGAGGCAGTGGACATAAATTATCCTATTTTTATCGGTAATGTTTTCTATGAAAACTTATTGAATGAACTTTTTTATTTTATTTTTTACAATTTCAATGCAATAGTTATGATGTTCAAATTGAAATGAATATTTCAAACCACGTTTTTATGAAAGTTGAATCCGCCCGAAAAAGAATTTCAAAAGTATACACTGTCGAAGAATTCACTTTTCAAACGTTATTCGTGATATGATTTTCGAATTTTAAACAATACGACGAATAAACAGTTATTGTTGCTAAGACTAAAATGCACATGGGCGATATATAAGTTTCAAAAATAATCAGATCGCGTTGTCAGCCGATTAAATCTTCGATAATAAAAAAGGGTCCAAGATTACTGTGACGTCAGCTTTATCATGTACCATTTACAGACCTCCGGCTCCAATTGCTCGATACATCTTAAGTCCCTTAAAACAGTATTAAGTTCAGCCGATTTTTTGTTTGGTTTAATTTGTGCCATTTTACCCTTTTAAGCGTTTTGGGAATTCGAAAGGGAATTATCTGTATGCTTATCACAATGAGCTATTTTTCGTTTAGATAATTGTATAAAAGTTTGCTAAAATAATACCTTCAAAGACCAAAATAATAGTAAAAAAATCCAAATGTTGCGCTTCTTCAAAAGTTGTATTGAAATCCATATATTTCAGTTCCAATGTGACACGCCTTCACTGTTTACTTATTGTAGAATTAGCGCGAAATATCTTAATTAACTAATCAGTAAATTTCACTTTCTTCACTATGGTCATTTTAACACTGGTTCAGCCACACGTCAGAGACTTTCTGAATACATGCAATTGCGTTAATATATCAATGCACAACTTTCGTCAATTTGAATTGAATTTATCAGATGTATTTAACAGGGTATTTATTTTTTTAACTCCATGGCGCGATCATGACTCTAAAAAGCGGCCGTATAAATAACTTTCATGTTTTTTTTTTAGTTTAGGGTTAAGGTCATCATTGTTCATGTCAAATAGGCACTCAAAAAACACTGGCCCGTTTAAGTAGGGCATGCACATTAGATATAACATTTAAAGTATAAAAAAAAAATGATTTTTAATGCAACAGTACACACATCCTCATAAAATTCTGATGAATAAGTGTCCAAAGTGCAATAACGGGGTTATAGCAGGTACAACCCATTATAGTTGTGACCTGCAGAATGTCTTTGTCTCACGAGCTAATTCAAATTTCTCGCATGTTTCAACTTTATTTAGTAGTGGCGGGTTTGAATCAATGCTGAAACAGACCCAGACTACTACGTTCAGGAATGGGCTGTGAAAATGTGGTGACAAAATTCGCCGTCTGTGATATTGTGCAAACAATGCATTTTGCACTTCTTGTTTTAACAATCAACCCAATAAGAACCATTCTTTGCAAAAGTGTATATCGAAACATTGAAGATTACACTTATTATCTTCTTGAATTGGATTCTTACAACCCCGGACCAAGCAATTGGTGTGCATCATAATATTACCTTGTACATACGTTCAAATCCCCGTTACACTGCAATGTTCACAGTAGTACTGTAGGTCTATTTGGGACGTTATACACATATATTTGTCTTCCAGCACCTTGTTCTCGGATACAAGTGTCGGTCGATATCCGTCATAGGTTAGTAAAATTCAGAGTTAAATGGACTATCAGGCGCGTAAATATAGATATACGAGTACTCGGCTGAATCCATATGATATTGACACAAAACAGACAACGTTGCAATACGCATACTTGACTACCTGATGTTTATTTCAAAATACTTAATAAAGCACCTCAGAACGACCAGAATGAACCAGATTGCACCGTGGTTTACAAATGTTCCGAAGGGGGAGCAAGCACATTCATCAATAGAGGGCTAGCTACGCGCCTGACTATGGCTGTAAACCAAACACTAAGATATTCGTATTGACATGCTTTTGAACGTGTGTTTGGTTTTACCTAAGATCAAGGCCTTCCCCTAGAAGACACGTGCAAGTATTGGTGGATGAGTGCGGGAGGCGGTGTTCACTCTTCCGTGCGTCAATTTTTTTTTTCAATGCCAATTTAACAAGAACATAAAATGATTGCTTTGTTGCCAAAAATTGGCCTGCCCAAGATGTCTCTCAATCACAAGGACAAGAATTTTGATAAGTTGTATGTAGCCTCATATTTTTGCTGTTAACTAACAAAAATCAAATAATATTCCTTTGGCCAAAGCATGCCTTGGCCTTAGTAAATAGCGTCTGAAGTAAAAAAAAGAAAATAAAGAAAATTTCCTGAAACCGCAAGTCGCAGACCCTTGAAATAAAGTTTTTGAGCATGGTTTAATGGTGCTTTACACAGTCTGTTCAAATTAAGGTTTTTTGCTCTCTAGACTGGCCCTGTGTGGTACAAGGATTTCCATGTTCTTTTTTAGTCTTATTTTAAAAATCTTCTTTAAAATTAGGGCCGAATGAACATGCACTCTCACTCACACTCCAACCACTATCCCGTTAGGGACACTCAAGTGATCACTTGAGTTGAATGAATGGAGTGACACTCAAAAGATCTTTCTGTTTTCAAACGCCTCGCTTACACTCCATCTCATCAAATGACCAATTCAGTACAAATACATGTATGTTTTCATGATCATATCGGATTATCTGTTTCACTATGGTGGTGTTTACAGTATTTAATGTTAACATATGTTTTGGATTGTGAATATTTAAAATAACAGTTCCAAAATTCGTTAAAATTCGTTTTCTGTTGTTGTTGTTTTTTTTTTTTTTAATAGGTCTTAGAGTTTGAAAATAAATTAAGACTTTATAAAAAAGCACATTATATGGAAATAATAAACGAATGAATCTACTTTTTAAAGAAAATTACATCTCGGACTGAAAGCAAATCAAGAAATGTAGGGAGCCTATGATCGGATGATGATGACGGTTACAACAACAACAACACTAATAATAATAATAATAATAATAATAATAATAATAATAATAATAATAATAATAATAATAATAATAATAATATCATTATATGATGATAATAATAATAATAGAATAAATCCAATTGAATGTAGGCTGGAAAATACATATTATTTCTCTGACCAAGGTCTGAAATGAACATGTTGCGTAAAACCATGTACGCGAAGTTAGCGGCCTAACAGCATGAAGTTTGAGGCCTGGCGGCCCCGCTTCCTAGCGGCCTAACAACGTTCCGTATTTCAAAACTTTTAATATGCGTTCTTTTCAACAATGATAAATTAGATGTTTCTATTCAAAGGTCAATGTTCTTACGAACATATAAGCATTTTTCCTTATTTTTAGGCTGCTGGATTGAGTGGTATCGGAATTTTAGACCGCTAGGCCATCAGGCCGTTAGGCCCCAAGATTTACGCTGCTATGGCGCTGGATTGCTCGATCAAGTTTTTAAAACAAATGTTAATAATCGCTCCAGAGTATTGCATTTCGCATAAAAAAACAATGGTTTCAGCATTGTTTTAGAAAAAAACTAATATAAAAATGTTTTGAATAAGAAATGATATAAGGCCGCAATTATACTATAATTGTGAATAAAACATTGATTTATCATTAGTTTCCAATTAAACACATGCACAATCTCTTTGAGATAGAGAACAAATTTAGGACTTTAGGATGCCAACTTCACGCCGCTAGGACGCAAGGCCGCTAATTTACGTCGCTTGGCCGCTTACCTCACGCCGCACAATTCACGTACATGAAGCTGCCTTTTATTGCAGCCATCGATGAATTGCATCCATCAAGTTTGCTGAGCGTTTGAGATCAGCACAAAAAAAACAACAAATATGTGATTTTTGCATCCTTTTGAAAAATTGAATTTTTTTGAAGTCCACGTTATTGAAGTAAAATGTACTTCAATGGATTATCCCGGTCTCTTGAATATTATCTGGGAACGAGCGGCCTTGCGGAGTGAAGTTGGTGGCCTAGCGTCCTACTTCTCTACTTCAATGCAATTGAACATTCGTTTCATTTTATGAAAACAATGATTAATCAAAGCATATGTATTCATAGATTAACACAAATCATTTTTATATGTGTTTGCTTCTTAAACAATACTTGTTTACGAAACAATCAACACTCTAAAGCGAGTATAAAACAAATTTGATCACCAATCCATTGAGGGAAAATGCCGGTATTCGCTTAAGGATATTGATTTGTGAATAGGAACATAATATTAATTATTGTTTTAGAAGAAAGCGCATATATAATGTTTTGAATTAGGAAGCAATTTTAGGTGGCCGCTTACTTCACGCCGCTTGGCCGACATGCCGATAGACCGCTAACATCACGTACATTGCAGCTTTGAGGTTTTACGCAAGATTTTTATTACAGAGCGTGGTCAGGGCATTAATATGTCTTTCCCAAAAACCAGTCAGTTGGATTATTATTAGTAGTATTAGTATTAGTAGTAGTATTGTTTTTATTATCATTATTAATATCGCTCTTTTTCTTCTTCTTCTTCTTCTTCTTCTTCTTCTTCTTCTTTTTCTTCTTCTTCTTCTTCTTCTTCTTCTTCTTCTTCTTCTTCTTCTTCTTCTTCTTCTTCTTCTTCTTCTTCTTCTTCTTATTATTATTATTATTATCATTTTTATTATTATAAAAATATCCTACATCGCTTGAGTTGTTATTCACTATGATGTATTATTTTAAATCCCGAAGCCGATTCATTTGCTTATTCTTTCCATGTGTTTTCGACTTAACATTTAGTATTTTTAAACGCTAAAAAACAGTTTTTGCAAACAAACAAAAAATAAATTTATACACGAAAACACATCAATTAACGTGATACATTGCATAACGGCTGCATATTAAAACACACACACGTGCATTTCAATGCGTTTTGCATCATTTTGTTTATTTCCAAAATGTTTATTCAAGCGATTGTTTTAAAATATTAATTTCAAATTATAATAGTAATTGTCTTTTATTTGACACCATTTCTAACAATAAGGTACCCAAATCTTATATAAACATATTTTTTATGTTTACTGAAAACACCACCATAATCCGATACAATACCATAATCATGTATTTGTTATTGTATTGGTGACTTGATTAAGTGGAGTGTTAGTGAGGCGTGTGATTACGAACATATCTCTTGAGTGTCATCCCCCTTGTACCACTAAAGTTACTTCAGTGTCCCTTGCGGGAATGTGGTTGGAGTGTTAGTGCGAGCGGCTGTTCTGAATGTGTCCCTTAGCTCCCGAATAATGAACATAGCAATACATATAAGATAGTTTGACAAAATATATTTTAGTTTTCCATTGCAAAAAGACAGCAAACATTTGCACACTAAGATCTTATAGTTTGTATTTCATTTTCTCAATAAATATTCATGTATTAAGATTGATTAATTTGACCTATGATTAAAGGCTATTCTTTCTGATCAATATACAACTGTCGTACCTGATTGACAATGCGTTTAATATCAGTTGAATTCTCAATTAACTATACTGTTATCATGACGTGATGCTACGTCATGCGTTATCATGTAGATAAACAGCTATTAACTTATTTTTGTGAAATAATATACAGTTGTTGTTAACCTCAAAATCAGTATTCTCTATTCTATCGTCTCGTTCAATAATTTATTTTGGGTCAATATGACCTCATATTTCCCAGCTTAAAAGTAAATAAGCATATTTATTTATTTATTTATTTATTTATTTATTTATTTATTTATTTATTTATTTATTTTTTATTCACATGTTACTGTTTTTCCCAGTCGCTCCACTCCGACAATCTGTTTAAGTTTATTTTCTGCAAACATTCAAATTCTTGCTTGTTATACCATCCGCATACAGGATAATCATATTTTGTATTTCAAAGGAAATGCTATTTACATTCATGCATAAGAAACATGATGAGTCATAGAATGGAGAACTACATAGTTTATTAATCTTCGTGAATATTCATTTCAAGCTTAATAAGTTGATGTCTATCGTTCAAATACAAAATTAAATGTTTTAATGAGTTATAGCTAGAAATTCTATATTTTAATTGATGTTTAAGAATTTCGTGATTAACCTATTCAAATACTATGATATTTTCATCCGGATGGGGAAATCAATTGTCTGCATTCGAAAGGATTATTGGAGTTGTTTTGGTCATGTATTTAGACATTGGATTAGTATTCATTCTCATTCATCAGAGGTTTGATAACGGTATTTCTAACGCATAGCATGATCACTTGGGTAAAGAGATTAGGTTGTTTAAGCTGATTAAGTATGGTTCGTTCTCAAATGGTTTGACACGTTCTCAAAGGTAGATAAACAAACACTGTTATTGATATTTACTGTATAAACATACACTTCGCCATTTTCCCCCAATCCTTAAGATGCTGGTACAGATAAGTTGATACATTTAGCAGTTAGTTTCCTGCTTCGAGTTTCCAGCCTAGCTGTTTTACACATAAGCATTACAAATTAAAGTGAAGTCAGCCATCATTAGGGTGTTATTGCATATTAGATATAACAATCGAGAATATTATGTTGTATTTATATTGATTAACTATTATATTAGAAAAAAGTGGTCTAATTGAATGCATTAGAATATTGCTAAAACTAATCGGGTATTGTTTTAATTAAGTGCACAGATCTTTGTTCACAAATCGAATCGTAAAATCAATGTGTTCAAAATTAAGTTTTGCATGCATATTATATTTTATTTTTTACATACATATATAGTTCATTTATAATGATTTTTCTTGATTTAAGATGTAGAAATGCCCCCTATCAAGTCGTACAGTTGAACAACAAGATTTTCAAAATTACATGCATAGCTTAATTTTAAAGCTGACTTTTGTATCAGAAATTAAATAATCATGCAATTGATTCGATTACATTTTATAACTTAATAAGTTTCTGTTTTTTTTTTTTTTAAATTAAATTAAACATGCAGTTTAATTGGGCAGCAGCCCCTGCACCTTTTATTTCCCAAGCATAATTTATTGTCTAAAAGGAAGCCAACCGTCTGAATTTATCATTTTGTATTGATTTAACTTAATTATTTGAGGAAAAAACCTTTAAACCTCAAACTGAGCTGAAAGGTTTAGGGGGTACAAGCGCCACATGAAACAATAGGCCCCATTTTAATCAAGTGATGATAACTGATACAAATGAAAAAGAGAATAACTACAACCAGAAGCCAATCACTAGATTGGATAAGCCGAAATAAAAAGTATAACCAAGTTATTAGCATATAATATCATCGTAGGAGCCAGTTAGACAAAAATGACTTAGACTGATTAATGGTGAATTGCTAAATAACATGTGAATATTAGATATATATACTAAACTTGTCTACGCCTATACCCTTTTTCAGAAATAGCGATATGGGCAACGGTGTAAATTTATCCTTTACATAATTAAGAGAAATAGGTATATATGCAAATTTTAAGATTGAAACTACTAGATGGAGGTGATGTGACGCACAAAGACCGGGTACTGGTACGTAGGGAACATATAGGGCTACCATCTGATACAAGCCAATAAGGGCCAGCTTTGAGTCAAGTTGACTAGTAAATGAGTCTTAATGTCAGGAACCGCGGAATTTGCTATTATACGCGAGTATGTAGACTCTGGGCTGGGAGGATAATAAGTGCGCAATGTGACTTCCGGAAACTGGATACAGGCAGGTAGGTGACATTTAGTTTACCATCCGGACCCGAACCAATAAGGGAGGATCGGGTAGGTCTACTCAAAATGACTTTAAGTGTCAAGGACCACAGAGTTTTCCTTTATAAGCCAGGGTGTGGATTTTTGTTGGGGGTAAATACTACTAGATGGGGTGGTGTGACGCCTAAAGACTGGGTACCGGTATGTATGGGACATCTAGGGCTAATACTTGGTATAAGCGAATAATGGCACCCAAAGGCACCGTGTCCTGGCTTATTCGCTCAAAGTATTGGTTAAACATTTACCAGTTGAAACAATCGCATTTGTGCAAATGTGAAGAACTAGAAATGCCTCTTAAACTAGTTAGAAGATGGTTGTTATTAGTATGATAAAATATGGAGGAAACGCCATAATAGTAGTATATTATAACCTGGTGCGATTTTGACGTCCGTATAGGAAGTAATTATTAAACAGCGACCCCTTATGAATACGCTCTGCTATATTTGGTTACCCACTTCGTTTTAGAAAATGTAAACATTGTTATGCGGACGATATAATTTTATTTTATTTAAACAGCATTTTATAGCACCTATAGTGGGTTCAATCTAAATAAGCTTGAAACATTTAAATACAAATAAATAAGCATATATTTGAAGCGTTCATACATTGAAATTCTTATTATTAGGTTAATGATTAAGTCAAATGTATTAGACAAAGAATAGGGAAACCATATCTTTTATTCACAAGAAAAAGCAAAAAAAAAATAAGTTCAAGTTATATTTCAAAATACATATACATTTATAAAGATACATATAACAGCAAATTCACTTTTATTAGCAAAAGAAAAAAATGATTTCGAATGCCATAAAGCATAAAAAGTGAACTTGCATAATATGACTTTCATACTTATCTTCAGTGCATTTTTATGGGGTTGTATATTGATTTATCGGTTAAGACTTTATACCTCTCACGGTGTTTACATAGATTTCTTTATAAGAAGATGCATACCGCATTAGCGGATACGGTTGTTGATTAGTCAGTCCTGTTATCTCGACTCCACCTACCGTGTGGTGATCGGCATTTTCACAATCAGCTGGGTTTAATCGTTTATAACTCAAATATTCCACATTGTTTATAATTTGAAGCCTTGATGAAAGCATAACAGTTAGATGGCAGTATTTTATATTGGTTAATTCATTATTGATTGTGATCGTTTCTGACCGAAAAGGTTTGGGAAGTCAAATTTATATGATTTAAAGAAAAAATGCACTGCCTCTTCCTAACAAGATGTCACAGAGAACACTGACTATTATCAAAAAGAACAGAAAACATGAATGTACCAACAACCAGCCATAAAGCATAAGTCTAAGACGGAAAATTACACAAACCTTCAAAGAATTGGCTGGCTCAAGTTGTTTTGCGCAGTCACATAAAATGTTCCTTAAAAAATGTCCCAAAATAATGGTGGGGAAGGTGTGTGTTTTCATGAATATCTCATATTGAAATAAGAAATTGTCAGTAATATAATGAAATATAATGAAATAAATAAGACTTATTTGTGATACAGGGCAGTATTATTACGTTACTAAACATGCAGATTTTGCCTTGATGTATTTTTAGGCAACATGCAGAAACCCTCCCAAAGCAGGGAATGTAGTTAGTGAGAAGTATGCCACAAAACATGTTTTGCATATTTCTTTATAAGACTTATTGCTATGTTTCTTAAATGTTGTATGAAAAATGATTTTAGCAAGAGATAAATCAGAAGTAATCGTAAAGCTTTAACGTCACTAAAAGCCAGAACACAAGAAGAGACGCCACAAAAAAGGTGGAAATATATTGACACCTAAGACTACACATACATCGTAACCAAAATAAGATTGATGTTGTTTAAATCTTATACAGACTAAACAAATTATATCTGTATTTTGCATGTACTTTGAATAGCATTTTTGTAATATTTTGTTCGAAATTATCCTTTTTTATATGCCATAGCGTTTTTTTGTACGCATTTATACTGGACTTACTTGTACTGCTGTAATAAATAACTTGTTGATTAAAGTGTAATTTATCATTTTTAAAAGAATCATATGACTATGGTGTTTAAGCTATTCAAGATCTTTGCATAGATAAACTTATTTCAGCACTTATGTACGTGATAAATAATGAAGACCTTTTATCTAATCGAGCTACTATTTTCTTTTTGTCTTATAATTATGTTAATGTGATAAGATATATAATTCTTGTTAAACCAAAATAATTATCAGTCTTCGCTATTTCTAGAAATGTTCATTATTATAAAGCTAAGACTATAATCTTGACACTCGTTATCCTCCTTGCATGTTCAACTTATAGTGTTAATAAGCCGAACGGACGCACTTACGCAAACACTGACGCACCCACGCACGTACGCATCTACACGGACCCGCCTGTTTGGTTTACTCATATTTTAGGCCAGATTATTTTTTTTTCGTTTTACGGGAGCGCCGTACCTTAATATTGCAAAACCCATATAAGAAAAATATTCAAATTCCTAACTTTATTTTTATTTTTTCCGCCGCCCGTTTTTTTGATCTCCGATAGAAAATAAAATTTAGTGTTTTTTTAACTTATTGCTAATTTCACAACAACAACAAATTATCGCGCACAATTTCCAAGATGGCGGAAGCCGGCGCTTCTTGCTTATGATGTTAACTGAAATGTGTTTCATTGTTTTGTGATATCACATGCATATTATATGTGATGATGAAAATAAAACTTGAAACTTGCTTATTATCATCATCTAAGCGATTGCAAGGAAAGTGGCCGCCTTTACGAAATTTTAAAGTGGATTTAGTTTGAAGACTGTTGTTAATAAAAATCAGTGCGTTTGTCATTTTGTGATATTTATACCAAAGCATAAGATCTCTAAAATAGTTCTGTGTGTAGACCTGTTTACAGGGGGAAACATTGAGAATTGTAATTTGCTGTAAATGTTCCGACTACAGAAAAAGACGAGAATGTGACATTGGATTTGGCTTGTTTGTCTAAAGACAATTAAGTTATACCAACATATCGCATACCATTTTAATGGGCATTGGCTCCTCTTTTCATGTTACTCATTTTAAAATGGATTGTTTGTATGTTGATTAAGAAACTGAAATAAATGGACTCTACTGTGAAATCTGGTAAGTTTGAGTTACATACCTTGTTTCTTTTCTTGTATATCAAAGACATTAAATTTGTTCAGATGTGTTGTTTATCTCAATATATGTACCCACAATGATATTTATCAACATTTTAGACACAAACAATATGCCAGATGCCTTATGTTTTGCCGGTGCAGTTTCAGTGACTATAAAAAGCACGACAAAAGTATATATGCTCATATTAAAATCATGCATATATAATAATTTGTGTAATTTTACTAATTTTTATTTAAAAGTGCAGTGTTAAATACTGTGGAATTACAGTTGAAGAATATATTTACATGTGGTGTGAATCAGTTGACTTGTGGCGTTTAGGAAGTAAAATGAATATCCAAAATTAATGTTGAAATAAGTTCCTTAAACGTGCATTATGGACCAGGTTATGCACCAGTCAATTGTAACCACGGCCCCTAGGTCCGGGAGTATAAAGGGGATAACGAGAGAAATGGGCGGTTATTTACCTTCCAGGTGGCCCCGCAGTGCTGAGAGAATGCGGTGGTTTTGATTTTGCGCCGAAAATAGTGGGGGAATGGGCCTTACCTCAGGGTGCAGGGGATTTGGCGTGGATTTGACCAGTAGATTGTCGCCTGTATCTACGCAGGACCGGGTGTTACCAAGGATTAGCTGGACTGAAAGTCAAAGTCTGCGCAATTCTTAAGACCTGGGTTGGGGGAGGGGCTGGTTACAATTCAATGGTGCATGGTTGAGGCTACTTGTGAAAAAGACTTCTTGTTTTGACATTATTATACAGATCTAGTATACAACAGGCAGTATGGAGTGCGAAACAAGAGTGCACAACTTCAAAACATACATTCTTTAAATGTTTCCGAAAAAAAGAAAAAATATCAATCTTTTTTTTTATTTTTTTTTTCTCGACGCTCATTTTTCGACATCTTTTTCTTAATTTTATTCCCTCCTCATGGCGCTTAACTTTGAAAACTTTCTTTGAAAATTTTGAAAAAAATAAAAAAAAACTCTGGCCTTATTGCGTATAAAAAGTTTACATAGCACATTTAAATACAAATATTTCAGCACATTTTTCATAAAGTACGCATATTACACTTTGTGCACAGTCTTTCTGCTCAATCGATGCCTCTGTATATACCTTCTTTAATGATAAGTTTATGTTTAGAACACCTGAATCGTGGTAATGCTATTCTATACTTCATAATATTAATATAGTTAAGATTGGGTTCATATATATAACTTTTCCTCATAACTGCATACGATTTTAACTTTCTGCTATTATTAACATCTTCAAACCAACATAATACGCATTGATCATGAGCACGTTGGATTAACATCTCCAATTCAGCTTTCGTATCATTTGCATTATGCTACATATATGTATGTCAAACTCATCTAATAAGCGTTTTACTTGTATGGACAGGTATAAATCTGAAGGTATTTTGATAAGGCGTATTGATGATCACATAAAAATAATGCGCTGAATGTTTCTCCAAATAAAAGAATTAATACAAATGTCAAATGGTGAGCAATCTCGAGAGTACTCGGTACAACCTAAGATATTCGTAGTAAATTAGTATCAAGATTTCTTGTTTATTGTTTTCATCTGGATGGGTTTATATTTTTATTACGTGAATATTTTGCATGTATGAGAAACGAAATATCACCCACATGACACTTTCAATAACAGATGTAGAGCCACAGTAAGAAAATACTAAAAATGCTTGTAAATAGTGTCCAAAGTATTTGGTCAAATCCGACCTTTGGGTAACATCTTTGCGACCTTTGGGAGACATTGAAAATTTTCACCAGAAGGTCATATCTTCTTTCGACCAATAGTCATTGTGCGTTATGTGTATGCTTATTCAAGATTACTTTACCTCGTAAGTTAATTATTGATTTGCAAAACATTTATTATCTGCACAGTTTCAAAGGTCAAGTGATAATTTCAAAAGTTATTTTTTTTATATAATTACGACTTAATGATTATCCGTAATTGTTAATATAACAAAACATAGCTCCCAATTTAGTAGTAAAAATAGTAGTCGTGAAATATAAATGGACTTCGTAGAAAACTTGGCGATACTAAATTTGTGAACATTATATGTGAATATGATATAGTAATTTTAACAGAGACATGCCTATCAGAAAAACATACTATAAATTTAGACATAGGAATTTTTCATTATGAGCCTTTCTTTGGTACTAAATATAAAAATACAAGAAAATATCGTTATAATGGGAGGTATCTCCAATTATTTTAAGGATAGTTTTAGAGAACATATTACAATTATTGAAATACATGAAAATGTTGTTTTGTAGATTAAAATATGTTTAGGTGTCCTTTCAGCATTCGAAGATTTATATATATGCAGTCTATATTTACCACCAAGTAATTCCACTATTTTAAAACAATTTTAAATATATTTATTCGATCTTATTGAACAGGGAATCGAAATATATAGCACTGCTGGCATAGTTGTATTAAATGGCTATTTTAACGGCCGCATGGCGTATACAATTGACTTCTTAAATTTTGTTAATTATATAAACAACGAGCAATTTGAACAAATGTTGACAAATATTATTCTTACACCAATCGTGTATAACATGGAATAAACAAAATATTACATGCAATAAAATGAATACAGTTTCGTGAAGTCAAACGGCATTAATCTTAAAAATATATACGAATACTTATGCCTATGGTTTCTTACTAAATGAAGCCAAATGTATAATTACAGGCAATCGCACATTAAGATCAACATCGTATAGAGATACTGGTTTTATTTAACATAATTTCGTATCATGATAGTAAGCACATAATTATATTACATTCAGTAGTCAGTACATCATGTCAAAGTTTTGTAGAAACCATTGGTTACCTGTAAGAAATCTAGGATGAAACTAAATTACTTAATATATGTTTTATCGACAATGGTACCAAACATACTTTTGTGTTAAAGAGATGAGCAGCATTGAACGTTAACGCCTGATCGGATTTCATCAATCACTAGTTGATTGATAGTCAACTATTATTATTATTATTATTATTATTATTATTATTATTATTATTATTATTATTATTATTATTATTATTATTATACCTGATTTACAAAGCACTCTTGTCATATGGCAATATATGTTCAAATGTGTTTTACAATACATATACACAAAATATCAAAACAAACAATTAGGCTACAAATTAAGTTAGCTAAGTCTAGCTAATGCAGAACTAGCTTTAAGACCGACCGCCTGGTAGTGTTCTTGATTTGTATATAAGTTGGCTGAAATTTTATCATCAAAGGAATCAAAATAATGGTAAACAACACAAAATGTTGCGTTTCTTAAAACATTGTTTTGAAATCCGTATATTTCAGTTTCAACGTCACACGCCTTCACTGTTTAATATATGAGTCTTACTTATTTTACAATGATTGCGAAAACTGTTAATTTACTTATCAGTAAACTTTAATTTCTTCACAATGGACCATTCAACACTGGTTCAGCAAAACGTCGAGGACTATATGTTTTGGTATTTCAAGCTCCTTGAATATATCCTAAATATTGCACCAATTAAAGATAGTTTGACAAAATATACTTTAGTTTTCCATTGCAAAAAGACTGCAAACAGTTGCACACAGTGTTTTATTATTCGTTTTTCATTATCTCAATCAATATACATTTTTAAAGATTGATTTTTTGAAGTTTTACTATGATTTTAGGCTATTATTTCTGCTCAATATACAACATCCGTTCCTGAATGACAATATGTTTTGTATGAGGAACATTTTAATTAACTTATATTTAATTTAAGCATCATCTGATACGAGTAGTATATATAAAATTGGTTCTGCCATAGTGAGCTCAACTTGTGCAGTTCTAAAAATAGATATAACGTCACACTGATACTTGATTGTGCTGCATATGCAGTCCATTGTGACCGCAAAATCAGAATTATCAATACTATCGGTCAATAACGCAGCTTTCCCGGCTACTTCAATTAAACAAATCAATCATTTATAAGAAATATGAATGCCCGCGTGTATCACACGCTCGCACACGCGCACATGCACACTCACAGATTACACCATTTTGTATCGATCCATCGATACCATCATGTTATCACATAAAATGTTTATAAACTATTTACAGTAAATTAAGGAACACATACAATGTATTTAAGAGAGGATATCGATCAGTTAAAACAACTATAATATTAAAGGTTATCTGTTAATATGTATCTAACAGAATTTACACAAAAAATCCAATTTTTTATTTGCATCTGATGTTGTAAAGCAATTCTTACATGTTTTTAGATTTATGTTTATCTATTCGTAAAAATTCTAAACGTTTATTCTACAAGCATGTGTTTCTTCTATCGTTTTGTATGCCTAAAATGAGCGATATCTTCTTCGTTTAGAGACGATGTCCTATGCTGCAGTATAAGATAGAGTAATGATTTCTCAAAATAGCTAGTGTGACGATTTAGTAAGGATTTATATTCAAATGCAGCTGTTTGATACTACCGATGGTTTATATATTGAATCCGTTTTATTTTTTTCAAACAATTCTTATTCGCGTTTTAAAGCTGTTATTTCACAGATTGAACGTTGTGACAACTGTTTTAGAACGAGCCAAATTATGTGAAAATGCATGTAAAAACAAGAATTCAGACAGAAATTGGTCCCAGATATTTTTTATTTAAGTTCGATGTTTTATGCATTTGTTGTAAACAGTTAGTAACACTTTTAGCTTTAAATATAAATTTAAGAACGGAACTATGAAAATCTGCGGTCTTTTATCAGCAGTCTTTTATCGCGTTTGCAGATATTTAGTACTACGAAAAATTCTGCTCATTTCTGTACAAAAAATAAAAAAGGTTGTAAAAAACGTTAAATCTGTGCTGCTAAGCAATATACTTGTTTGGACCTGTTAGTTAAAGTCTAGTTATTTTCTTCACACGTGATAGCTTTTATTTCCGATACGCACCACTCTGATATGCTGTGCAAGAATAGTTTCTACGTACATTTATTTTTTGTGCATTTACGTTAATTATTATGATAAGGTAAGACACAATCCATATACAAGACAATCAGATTTTGTATTTCAAAGGGAATGCCTATGATGTATATATTTATATATATAAAACATGAGGTGTCCCAGAATGGACCCTTGGTCAACTAAAGAGTTTATAAATTTTCCTGAATATGAAATATCAATTTGATGAATGTCGTTCAAAAACAAAATCAATGTTTAAAGGGATTATAGCAAAAATTCTATAATTTTAATTGATGTTTAAGAGTTTCGTGATTAAGAGTTTCAAGAGTTTATTGGCGAATCGGCATGTTTGCCTTTGACCATTTACAAACTATCTAATGATGGCTAAGACACAAAAGTATATTGATTTATAAAGCAATTATGTGATAACAGTACATATATACATGTATTCAGTGATCAACAAAATCAATTTCTTGGCGTATGATATTTTTTCTGCGATAATTTGAATGGATTATCGGATTTGTTTTGGTCATGTAATTAGAAATTTGGGTTGCATTTATTCTCATCCATCAAAGGTTTAACAATTAAAATCTAACGCATAAAACCATCACTCTGTTCTTATAGATAAGGTTGTTTTAAGCTTATTAAGAATAATTCGTTCTCAAGGGGATACACATGTTCTGCAAAGTAGATAAACAAATATCTGCTATCTATATATGCAGTGTAAACAGTAACTTCGCCATATCTCCTCAATCCTTAGATGCTGGTACAAATAGGTTTACATAACATGTCGTTTCCTGCTTCAAGTTTCCTGCCTATTTATAACTGACCAACATTTAGAATTTAAGAGAAGTCATCTATCATTAGTTGATAGTGAATATCAGATAATGATATAGAATTGTTTTAATGTTTTATTTGTATTGATTAACATTTATATTGATGCATTGATTACATTTTAGAATAACATGAAAATGACGAATCCACTATGAGTTCATATATTAAAGTAAGGTACATGTTTTCGATAACAACAAGACGTTTTCTTCATGTCTAGATAAAAATGCTCTGGGTTACTACTAGATAAAAATTTCGACAAACGTCTTGTAATCAATTATTCCGACATAAAAGCGGAAATCTGTTAAGCAAATATATCTATTTTTCAAATGGACGGCAAAAATCATAAAATACGTCGAAATGTGTTATCATGTACTGATAAACCAAAATCAGTTCAGGGTTAAACCTCCTCACCAAAAACAAACATTTTAATCTGATGGTGTATGGTTTACAAGCGGCATATCTAACTAGTTTTCCCCAAATCCTCAAGATCAAATATTGTATCCCAAAATAATATTTTAACATGTAAATGTTCATTCGAAGACAATAAACGTAGTTACTCATACTTAATACGTAATACACGTACATCTGCAATAACCTGAGTCGACTATACTTAAAAAACAGTTATAATTAATATCTTCTTTCCATCAACTTGAGTGCTTAGTTGCTAAATTCAAATTCATTTCGATATCAGTTATGACTAATGTGTATCGCATGACAGTGAGCATCTACAGAAACTTTTAAAAATGCAGTCAACTTATAAATCACTGTAACTGAGGTTCACTCCATGTGTGAGCGACATGAACCTTATATAGGCCCTATTTTAACCAACGAAGGATAACGGATAAAAATGAAAACAATAAATAACGCAGCTTAAAACAAATAACTATGCGGGTTACGTCGAAATATAACATATATCCAAGGTATTAATAAATAATATTACCGTAACAGCAAATTAGGAAATATTTCATGAAGGCTGTGAATGGTGAATTACTTAACATTCGTTATTAATATAATATAATAGTATATGTTATGAATAATATGGTTCATAATACTAGAACGATGTGATTTGACTTTTTAAGACCGATACTGGTACGAAGGGGACAACTTGAACTACCATCTTATATCAGCAAACAAGGGCCAGCTTAGAGAACCACGTATTTTTCTATTATAAGCCAGTTTGTTGACTCTGGATGGGTTTCATGCTATTATAAAGACGCGATGTGGCACCCGAAGACCGGACAAAGGCACGTAGCGGAAATCTAGTGCTCAAACCTGATCCCAACCAATGAAGGCGCTTTGGGTAGATTTACTATTTGAATAATAAAATACATAAATGGTCTTGTACCGCAGATGTTTCTATACCAGTGTGGGGAATTTTGTTGGGAGCTTAAACTACTAGATAGAGGTGATGTTGACGCCCGTAAAACGTTAGCTGGTATTTACCAGTCAGAGATTTTAGGGTTTGTGCATATGCTAACATGTATAAAAGCCTCTAACACTTAATATTGATGGCCACTATTATGATGAAATATAAAGAAAAGTACGTTATATTATATTATAACTTAAGTACACCGCGTAATTTTGACGTCTTATGAATACGCTCTGCTAATCTTGGTTCCCGTCTTTATTTTAGAAAACGTAAACATTGTATTGTAGACCACATTTTGTCAATTTGAGAATCATTTACGATTTACGATTAGATGACGTGAAGCCAGGTTAAGTAAGTATAAAACGAGCACATGTATTTATGTAGAGCACAACACAATGAAATTCACTGGCAAAGTCCTATGCAGTACAACCGACCGGCCAGGCAAAACCAGAGACGGTTAACTCTGGAAACCTGTGTTCGTTTGCCAAGTGTCCATCCACAACGTATGAATGTCGAACCTCATTCATTTGTCTGGTTTCAAATATGGATATAAAACAGTGAAACAAAATCACTAAAAATATTGAAGTGAAAATTTAGGTTACGAAGTGAACTGAATGAAGTCGACTGGTAGAATGACTCTTCACGCTAATATACCAATATAGCACGAAATCCTCGTGCAAGACTGACCACTACTGTATTCAAATACTATCATTTCGCCAAGACAAATATTTCACGCTATACTAACGAAACGCGTGAAATGAATATTATCATCACAAATCATTTAGCAAATATTTTGAAATTGCTGAGAAAAAAAAACGATAAAGTAACTGTAAACTATTACGATATGATCAATTTGATTGTTTTCGGTTTTGAAAAGGATTACCAACTTAATAAATGTTTGGTTACAGCGGATGGCAGTAGCTCTAAATCATAGATTACCTAACATTCGACGGGTAATCAGCTGTCAGATTGTGCTTATATTCCACCACGTGATTCAAAAGATTATGTGCTAGTTACACAAGGTAAACGCTTCATCGAGTAATGTCATTCCAAATTTGATATTTTTGTTATATGTCGACTGCACACCGATCAGGTATGGGCAAATATACATTTTATTCAAAAAGAATCAATCGGGCGTATTGGATTATTAAATACTTCAGCTTCAAAATATATTTTCTGTTTCAGACTTTCAAATACAAGATCCAACCGAATTTTCGAATCAATCATGGATCGTTTTCGCTTGTAATAAGCAGCTGGGGAAAAATAATGCCAAAAATAATAGTAAGAGTAATAATATCAATAAAGATAATACAATTTAATGGAATCCATTCAAAATTGAAGAACTTAAAAGTAGTTTGTCATTCAAATGTAACCAATTGTCTTGATTTGTAGAACAATTAGATTCTAATTAAACATTGAGGGTTCAACAAATTCGTTCATACAGATAATTCAAATTCGTCTTTGTGTCGGTTTGCCAAAAAACAAAATGATACAACTTCTAGAAAATCGCTTTCAAAAGAAGCCGTGAGAGCCTGAGCAAAATAAACCTTAACGAATTTTAGAAATAAAATAAAAACGAATATAAAAAAGTCAACCAAAATCTGAGAATCAAAATGCGTCGGATTTATAGGATAATTTCAAAACACTATATAGTACTTAAGATTATACTAACAACTCAAAATTAAGAGCAAACATTTGCGATGACAATCTTGATAAAAAGGTCATTTTGGCAGATTAAGGAAGCTGTAATGCTGAAATCTATAAAACCATATTTACAGATATATCATCGTTTCTATTGAAACTATTAAATCGCATCTTTACCACAGGAGAATATCCCAGATCCATTTAGGGAAGATTATTAGTACCTGCATTTAAAGGGAGCAATGAAGACGACCCAAAGAACTATAGAGAAATAACCCTCATTGTTATTTTTCGAACTTTAATTCTCAAATATTTCTTAAAAGATTGACTTGGAGCAGTCTTAATAAAACTATTTAAAATCAATTTCAAAAAGGCAAGTCTACGATTTGTTGATATTTTACTAGGGATGGCAACGAGTACCCGAGGACTTGAGTACTCGATCGAACGTCCGAGTACTCGAGTACCAAATCACTACTCGAGTACTCGGGAACAAATCTATAAAAATCACCAAATTCACGATTTACAGACAAAATATCAGATCTGGTTATTTGCCAAGAGGACAATTTACGGTCCCTCTAATCCCCGCTGTGTACACAATTGACCTCAGTCAATTATTTGACAATTGTTGTGATAGTTTTAAACTGTCAACAAAGGACCTCTATTTCAAATTAGCACTGATGTCAATTAGCGTTTTGATAGAGGTACTTTCACCTACACAATTCTATTGTATACCAATTAGAGACCTTTCACCAAACAATTGGACGCTAACGAGCGAAAGAGTATCGAATGTTACGAGAATTGATTTCTTAATGGGCGTATTTTAACTATTTTTGCAATGATTATCACAATTGATTGGTTGATATTTTAAATCAAGAATTATGAATATTAATGAGGTAAACAACAATTACACAGTACAAAAAACTATCATTTAAAAAAAATTGTAGAGTGAACAACTAAACAACTGAACTTCGTATTGAATTTCGTTCACTATTTTTATGTATGCTATTAATTTTCGTTCATTGTAATTCTGATTGTTGTTCATTTCTGCGGTGCATACTTGTATAAAATGAAACGAATAAGACAAATTAAAAGCCTGAAACAACATTTGTTTTCTTTTTATATCATTTTTTGTTAAAATACGTAATGAAAGTTTACTTTAAAGGTGAAAATGACCAATAATACGACCAACGCGCAATATACGTCATTAACGATACATGTATACACAATCTTGTCTTTGCGAACACATATTCAATTTTTCCGAGTAATCGAGTACCCGGTACTAGATCGAACGATCGTCCGAGTACTCGAGTATTAACTTTACTACTCGTTGCCATCCCTATATTTTACATTCAATTATGATTTTGATCGAAATAATACGACAAAGAATAATTGACATATATGGAATGCAGATATTAATGAATCGAACAGACTAGAAACATATCGCTGGTATAAAAATGAACTCAAGCATGAAAATATCTAAATAGTATGCACATGAATAAATATAGAACGGTCGTTACAACATTTCCTCACATGACCTTTTAATCGAAACAGGAAGACAGCATCACTTTCCAAGAAAATATAGAATATGTAGCTTTTGTAATATGAATGTCATCGAGATGAATATCATTTTGTATGTCAAAAACATCATAATCTACGAAATCATTGCTGTAAACCATATTTTTGCTTTTGGCCAACAAAACAAAATGTATTACCCTTTTTCCTCAGACAGCGGAAAAAAATATGCCAAGTTAGTAAATATTTATAGTATGCATCTTTGTTACGATCGAGAACATTATTATGTTAAGAATTTGATACTATGATGTATAGTATACTTCTCTATTGATAGAAAAGATCAGAACAGAAAGTTTATTTTTTACTTAAACATAAAAAGCTCATCGTTATATTATATGAATACAAAACAGAAATATAGAATACACACACATAAACAATCAAACTATATATAGTTTAATGTATAACACGTTTT
The DNA here is from genome assembly GCF_026914265.1 of Mya arenaria. Taxonomy (NCBI): domain Eukaryota; kingdom Metazoa; phylum Mollusca; class Bivalvia; order Myida; family Myidae; genus Mya; species Mya arenaria. Next base: position 57,859,917 of record NC_069128.1, read on the forward strand.
AAATGATTTTTTATCATTGACAGAATTTTTAGAAATTACTCAAAAATCGAAAGAATAAAAGAGTAAAAGGAAAATATCAACCAAGTTAATCACACAATTCAGCGTGCATGATGGTTATAATGATATCACGATGATTTGTTTCATATGTTTTTGCATTTTGTCTTTGAACGTTATATATCATTGACCAGAACAGAACATTTATTGTTAACTTTAACATTTACAGTTCATCGTTGTTACAATAATATAACACATTGCATGGCAATAGTTGATAGATGCGAGAGTGCATTATACATATATAAACTATCAATGATTTCAACATGTTAAAAATTAAGCATTATTATTCAAAGCAGTATATCGTAGCTTAAAAGTATGTTTGGAATACAAAGCTAGTTTTCGTAGACATGCAGCGTTTTCCGAGTTTAATAATTGAATGAATTTAAACATGCTTGGTCTTGCATAGTAAAATTTAGTTATATTTGTTTTTCCTTATGCCATTATATTTCGGACAAATCAAAACAAAGTGATATTCATCTTCGATATCATTATGAACACAAAATACATTTACGTTGATTTCTTTCAATATTAACATATCTGCCTTTTTCAATATTTAACATATGAGAAGACAATCTAAATCTAGCAATAATATTCCTAAGTCTATAGCTATACAATTTATCTATATACGATGACATATGAATAGTGAATTGTAGTTCTCTGTATAACACTAATGAACTTAATGAGTTTATATAAGTTTTCCAATGTCCAATAAATGAGTCGATTAATCTTCTTCTAAAAAAAATAAAATAATCAATATAAATCGACTCCGGATATGTGTGCGTACATTAGAACACCACTTGTTTGAATTTGCGTTATTTTCCGCATCGTATCGAAGGCTTTGCAATGTTTTGTATAAAAAGGAACTGTCTGTTTTAAATTAATCCGTTTAAGAAAATATTTTACAATTCTTACATGTCTAGTAAAATACAGAGGGTACCGTCCTAGTTCACCATATATTGCAGAGTTACTAGTGCTTATTTTTACACCATTTGATGCTGAATAAATGTTATGTAAAAATAGGGAACACAAGACAATTGAAATAAAGATCAATACCGAGAAGTTATTCACACGAGTTTCGGTCGGGGATCAATTGTCACTTACAGAAGGCTTGACATAGGCCTTGGGACATTACAATGATATTAAATAAAACATAATTGTTTTGTAGCGTTATCTAAATGAATGCCTCATTGTAATATTTTATGTTTAAGTCAAATGTATTAGACCTACATTAACGGAAACCATATCAATTTTTAGAATCAAAACAAAAACGTGTGCAGAAATGACATTAACAACGTTTAAGGATTTTATTTTGAATTATGTCTATATTTATAAATATACCAAATGTCCTAAATATCTAAATATAACATCAAATTCACTTTAGCAATTGAAAAAAATCATACTAATATCTTGCTTATAATTCCTCTCCAAACGTAAACGCAAATGCATTTGTAGCATGTGGTTGAGTATTGATTTATCGGATAAGACCATTAAACCCCGTTGGTGTTTACAGAAGCCACGCGTCTTATCTCTGTAGCGGATTCGGATCGTTGATTGTCGGTCTTGTTATTTCGAATCCGCCTATCGTCTTGTGATGGGTATTTTCACAAGCGGTCTATTTTAAGTCAGCTTGGTTTAAGCGTTTATTACTCAAATCTCTCGCATTGTTTATAATTAAAGAAGTTATAATGACACAAATTAATGCCCGGCTTCGTTAAAAAAAACTAATGGAAAGTTTGCAGTTTTTCAAGATTGTTTTGATGTCTTTGTTAATCAATAATTGACTCTGATTGTTTTCTGACCGAACAAGCTTAGAAGTCTTATTCAAATTAATTGAAAAACGCACTGCAAGTTATATGATTAAAACAAACAACATACAATCAGTCTTATATTCCATTTTTACATGTTTATCTGTTGCTATTTTATCACAAATGGTGTACCTCCAATAAAAATACAAAAAAATCGTTATAGTGGATGTTTCTCCATTTATTTTAAGGATAGTGTTAAAGATAATATACGATTATTGAAAGGCATACAAATTGTAAAACTTAACAGGAAATCGAAATATATAGCACTGATTATATACTTGCATTAAATTGCAATTTAAACGGCCGCATGGCGGATGAAATTGGCTTCATAAGTTTTGATTACATACAGTAGCATTTTTGATTATTGATTGTATTAATATATGTATGTATTTTATATGTGTGAATGTGAGCATGTGTGAGTAACCATGTGTAGCCTAAAATTATAGTTATCAAATACTCATATGTTTGTATGTTGATAATTTTCTTATTTCTTTTTTTGTGGCCATCTATGTGATATTTGATGTTAATTTTGGCCAAAAGCATGTATTTGCTGATATTGCCAATAAACTAAACTGAAACTGATAATAATATAGACATCGAGCAATTCGAACAAATGTTGACAAATGTTCCTACATAAAGATAAATGTTCAGACAACCACGTAAAAACGTTACTAGTAAGGATAGTAAAAGTAAGCGACTTTATTTTCAATAAAACTAAAGCAAATAACCCGGTAGATTATTTTTTCATTAACTATCGATATTTCTCTCTTTTGAGCAACTTTGAAATACTTCCTTCCACACAACTCTATGACCACTCGGCAATAACAATATGTTTATAAGGTATTTGTTTACAAACAGGAATTCAAGTACTTGATCAATTGGATATCCCCAGTATACACATTGCGTGTGATAACGATAAACGTAATTCATTCTTAAATTTACTTCAGTCGCACAGTAACGATTAACGCGTTTAATAATAATAATAATAATAATAATAATAATATAATAATAATAATAATAATAATAATATAATAATAACATAAATTGAGGGTGTAGAATTGCTAACATGGCAATAACAAAAACAAAACAGTTTGGGAAAAAAATGAAAACTCAGTACAAGAAAAGTATACTCAGCTCAGAAGGCTTATCTATAGATGAGTTGTATAAGCATTTTGAAACCTTTTGGTGCTGCGAAAAATTAAAACCTTTTAAGGCGTATGAGTCGCTAGATGGGATAATCTCGGAAACAGAACTTAAGAATTTTATATCTTCTATATCGAAAGAGCCCCGGCATCAATATGTTAATGGCGTTTTATTTTAAGAATTCATTTGAAATTAGTTCCGCCAAATTTGCTCAAATTGTAAAACATAGTGTTAGATAACGCAGAATACCCGGAGTCATTAGGAGAGGGTAATAATAACACCAATATATAACATAACAGAACGCGTGGTAACGCGAGTGCATATAAAAATTATAGAGGCATAGCGTTAAGCAATATATTAAGTAAGGTGTAAAAATTGCGACCCAAACTTAAGTGCAATCGGAAGTGACAAAATGATAAATATGATAGGTTTTCATCTCGGCAGATCGGCCACTGATGCCAATGAATTCATATTCGATTACAGTCGAAACTCGGTGTCTCGGTATCGCAAGGCTCGATATCCTCGTTGGCTCGAACACGATTTAAAGTGTTTGTTTTTTTCAATATGTTCATACGAAATTCGATCGGTTAGCTTGATATTTTGAGGTTAATATTTCTCAACGCTCGATGTCATTTTGCGGTCTCTAGTTAACATTTAACATTTTGTTTTGTTTGTATTACTCGATGTCAGTTTTCACACCTTTATTTGTTTGCTTGGCTAAGCCGAGGCGCTGATCGATTAATTTTGCTTGATTGGTATTATAATCATTATCATATTTAAATGTTTAACAGTTTGAGCAAACATGCTTTCACTTTAATTTCTGTCTTTAGCTGGTACGAATACAGACGTTTATTGTATGTCAGAGTCAAGTTTAAGTTTTATTAGCATAAACATAAAAATGTCATTGACTTACAGTCATGTGTTAAACTATGTTCTGCTGGCGAGTTGGAATTTTCCCAATTTTTCGACGTAACAGTCGGTCTGAAACAAGGAGAACCTCTTTCTCCTCTTTTATTTATATTGTTTATAAATGATATCTTTGAGAATTTAAATTTTCAAGCATTTATTACTAAGGATTTAGAACTTTTATCAATGTATATGATTTTATTCGCTGATGATTTTGTATTATTTACCACAGATCCAGCAAGTTTACAGGCCCAGTTGGATGCTATTTATCATTATTCTGTTAAATGGGGTTTAAAAATCAATGTAAATAAAACTAAAACTTGTGTTTTTTGAAAAACGGAAGCAAGCTAGAAATGTACAATTCTATATTAACAATGAATTGGTAAATATAGTAGATAACTTTACTTATTTAGGTGTTAACTTTCATTATACAGGCAATATGTCACATGCAATAAAAATGCTAAATGGTCAAGCTCTAAAGGCTCTTGTCATTGTTTGACAAAGTTCATCTCGATGTTAAAACCAAATTGTCTTTGTTTGACGCTATGGTTGTTTCAATTTTACTGTACGGTTCAGAGGTATGCGGGGTATATAACTTTAAGGATGTTGACAAGCTACCCATTACATTTCTTAAGTATATTTTAGGTGTAAAGCAACAAACCCCTAACGCTGCTGTATATGGTGAGCTTGGCAGATTTCCTTTATCCATTTTATGCAAGGAACGATCGGTTAAATTTTGGTTAAAAAAATGTAAATTCACCACACACACACACACATTCACTTTTTATTTTGTCACGGTAACATATCGTTACAACAGACATGTAATAACATAAACAGGCAATTGGGTAAACAACATGACGGAAAATAATAATTGAGGCAATTTTACCACCGGGTACAGTGACAAATCGCTAACAGACATGATTAAGGAAATCAATGTAATACAAAGTTGTACAGCTTAAAATTTGGCATGTATACTAACAGATCTGTTGTAAAAACAAGTCCCTTAAACTCGGGATATTTTATGAATGGAAATTCGCCTCGTTTCGTTGGCTAACGGTACAAAAAGCACGTGCAGAAAATTATGAATGGTGTAAGTGGTCTTGGACTACAAATTTAATATGAGATTATTTAGATTTAACTAGTTATGAATAATGGACTTAGTAGAGATAATGATCGCTGCGTGATTAGGAATATAAGCCTGGAGGTAAGAAGAAGTAGAGTAATCAATAATTGTTAAAATTTCACGTGATTCATCAGATATCTGGCGAACTTTGACAGATTAACGAGAGTTTTTTTATTACTTGTACTTAGGAGCTCGCTATATTTTATCATACTTGGATGCTGCCAATAATATCGTGAAATGAAGCTTTTTCTTTGATCCTGGAAAATTGTGCACGTTAATATGTAATGGTAGCTGTCGCCACTGTCTGACTGACAGAGCGGACACTGCCTGTGCGCGTATTCTATTCCTTGCCATGCTAAAGTTTCAACTGGAAATTTAAAATTACATGATCTAAGTTTGTATAAATTTAAAGCATGATTTAGTGGAATGATAGTTAAATACTTCTCTTGCGTCATCAATACATATGGTATACACTGATTTGAATGCTAATATAAATAATTCTTCTTGGGCAAAGAGAATAAATTCCATTATTGATCATCTTGGTTTTATGGATATAAGACTAAACTTCGATGTAAACATAAATTATCTTCCTTTACTTAAATGTAGAATTCGTGATCAGTTTATTCAAGAATGGAATGCTTCTATAAATAGTATGCCAAAACTCATTAAATTGTAAATTTAACGAAAAAAATCTTTTGGAAATTATCTTGTACAAATTCAACATGATAGGCTAGGAAAATATATGACTTGTTTTAGATTATCAGCACATAATCTTGAAATTGAAACTGGTAGATATATTGGTACTGCCAGAGTTGACAGAAAATGTAAATGTTGTTCTTCAAATATGATAGAAGACGAGTATCATTTTATGTTATGTTCTAAACTATACAATAGATTGAGACAAACTTACTTAGGCAACACCTCCTGGCCTTCTATAAATATGTTAAAATCTGTTTTACTAAACAAATCAACTTGTAAGTTATTTAATACTGTAAGATTTATCAAATTTTCAATGGAATTAAGAAAATCTACCCTGGAACCTTAACTGTTTCTAAAATTTAATGAAATAATTAAGTATAAACAAATTGGCTTATTATTATGTTGTTTTTTTTTGCTTTATGTTTTTGTGTCTTTTTTTGTATTATGATATGTACTGTATTACTGAATCTTTGTGTGTTTCTGTTTGTGTATATTATCACCATGACTATGTGTTTAATGGCAATAGGCATTTGTATGCCGATCTTTGCCAATAAACTTTTAAATATATAAATATTTGAATATTGCTATTATATATAATACAAGTTATCATTAACTTTTCCATTTACACAATAATAATTTAAGTTTGTAAATAACATGCCTGATGAAAATATAGGGGTTGAATATTGTTGAATACATGTATAAGAACAAATTTGACATAAATATCTCATTGATAAGAACGTGCACGAGGATTTCGTGTTTAACAAATCGCCCACTGTGTTAGTTTAATAGATTGATACATGCTATTCTATGTTTGATTATATTAATATAGTTAAGATTTGGCTCACATACAACACTTATTTTCATAAGTACAGACGTTTCAAGCTTTTTACAATTATTAACATTTTGAAACCAACAAAGTACGCATTGATCATAAACACGTTGGATTAACATCTCCACTTCAACCTTCGTAACATTTGCATTATGTCACATTTATGTATGTCCAAACTCATCTAATGTGCGTTTTAATAGTGATGTCAGTACAGGTATAAATCTGATTGTGTTTTAATCAGGCGTCTTCAGAAAAATTATTGCGCTGAAGGTTTCTCCAAATGGAAGAATTAATACAACTGTCAAATGTTGAGCAATCTTGAGAGGACTCGGTACAACCTAAGCTATTCACACGTATTCCTACTAACTTAGTATCAAGATTAGTTGTTTATGTTTTCTATGGATGGGTTTATATAATTTTATTGCGTAAATAAATTTAAAAAAAAATCAAATTATTTCATATGATCAAATTTGTCATATTGTGAACTGTACGATATGCACACGGTAATAATAGGTCTTTAGGAGATAACGTAGCAAACAACAAACGAGGTTAACAAGTCTTTCTTGAACGTATAAATATACACATACAATACGCAATATCGCTTGGCTCAATATTCGCGAGGCTCGAAGTATTATGGCCAGTCCCTGATATATCGAGACAACGGATTTCGATTGTATATGTATTTGAAAACGTCTTATTTGGTACGCGTCAAAGAAATTTAATTTGAAGTACCATGCTATTCATATTTGTTTGTAACAATAAACGATGCCTTATTTAAAAGTCCTAAGTAAAGAATTAATAAGGTGTGATATCTAGCAAATTAAAAAAAGCAAAAATCAATTCTCCGTCCGAATCAAAACGCGCGTGTAGCCACTTCATCAGAACGTTGGTTCAAAAACAAAACAAAACTCAAATATATTTATCAAATAACAACTGGGATAATAAAACATGTTACATAAAAATACGTTAACAATAATATATTATTATTAAACGCGCATTGACTATTAGCGAGAAGAAGAAATGACCTTCTGGTGAAAATTTTCAATGTCTCCCAAAGGTCGCAACCATGTTACCCAAAGGTTGTATTTGTCAGTTTATGTCTATTATTTCCCTTATATGTGTAAACTAGGACAACAGCCAGTAGGCGGCGGTCACCATTTGTTCAGAATAAGCTTAGTATAAGCTCATTCGGAACTCCTCGGCCATTTTTATTGAAAACAACCTCGGATGTTTGTCGGTACATCAGTTAAAGTAGTTCGTATTTTTTTAATTAAATCATTTTAGAAATGTAGTGTTTTAGAATTGTGTTTACTGATCTAAGTTTAAACTGATTGTCATTGAAGTATATTATTGCAAACATAATTAAGATTTCCAAGAGTAAAGTCATAAAGTTTAACTACTAAATAAAATCACTACGCGATCTACTTGCAGCGGACGTAAACGTACCTCTTTTTTATTATGTAAACCGTCCAAATACATCCGAGGTTGTTTTTGAAAAAAAATGGCCGAGGAGCTCCGAATGAGTATAAGCTATGGTCCAAGGTCATGCCGGAAGTCACTATACATTCAGTTTAGGACTAGTAAGTCTCTTTTATGCATATGCAAGGGCGTCAGGCATAACCAGGATGACACTGTATGATCAGTTCAACCTAGTATGTTCCAACTATATTTCTTCTCAACAATTTGTTTAGTTCAAGCCAAGTATATTCATATACTGTGTCTTCTAGAACGGTAAAATTAGGCGGATATCATTCTTTGTTCAGTTCAGGACTCATAATATGTCCTTATTGAATCCCTACCTGGGCAACAACCAGTAGGCGGCGGTCAATATTTATGCGATCAAATCAGGTCTGGTATGTCTGTATTTGTGCCGAACAGAGAGACTACCAGTAGGCTGATTCACTAAATGTGCACATGAGGGCGACAATCGGTACGTGCAAGCTATTATACGTTTACTCAGGCCCAGTATGTTCCAATAATAAAGATGGCCTGCGACATTTGAGCCTGGTTGATGACCTTATTAATGCCCGCTAGGGCACTAGGTCATGCGGAGGTCACTGCATAATCACTTTAGGTCAAGGACGTCTCAATTATGTTTCTACTAGTGCGAAAACAAGTAGTCTGAGGTCACTTTATACCCAGTTCACGTCTAGTTACTCCCTATAATGAGTAAACTATGGCAATACTCAGAAGTATGAGGTCATTGTATTCTCTGCTCAGACTCAGGGTGTTTTAATACGGCGCCGTGACATGGTGAAGACCACTGTTTATCAAGGTTTTTTAAGGTAAAGACTCGTACAAGTTTTGTTCAAGACTGTAAATGTCTTTTATGATTCCAAAATTTCGACAACCAGTTGGCTGAGGTCTCCCTGTCTTCTATTCAGGCATAGAATGTCGCTATTATGTTCCTACTCTGGCGACAACCAATATGCTATGGTTTAAGATACTTGCCTTCTTGGTGCGTGGTAACGCGAGTGAATATAAAAATTCTAGACGCATAGCGTTAAACAATATATTAAGTAAGGTGTAAAAATTGCGACCCAAACTTAAGTGCAATCGGAAGTGACAAAATGATAAATATGATAGGTTTTCATCTCGGCAGATCGGCCACTGATGCCAATAAATTCATATTCGATTACAGTCGAAACTCGGTGTATCGGTATCGCAAGGTTCGATATCCTCGTTGGCTCGAACAAGGTTTAAAGTGTTTGTTTTTTTCAATATGTTCATATAAAATTCGATCGGTTAGCTTGGTATTTTGAGGTTAAATATTCTCACGCTCGATGTCATTTTGCGTTCTCTAGTAAACAGTAAACATTTTGCTTTGTTTGTATTACTCGATGTCAGTTTTCACACCTTGATTTGTTCGCTTGGCTAAGCCGAGGCGCTGATCGATTTATTTTGCTTGATTGGTATTATAATCATTA